>NC_056737.1:455335755-455537042 GCF_019279795.1 Protopterus annectens | reverse complement strand
TCTAAATATTATAACGCTATAATGCATAATTTTTAGATCCTTACAGCTAACATACTGTTCTACAAAATAACTCAAGCATATTAAGGAGACCAACAGAAAGAGAATAAACAGTTTGCCATCATTTATTGCATGATTAACAAAAATAAGCTGATTTCCCTACTAGATATACCAAGATGTCATTACAGTAAATGTAAAGCTCACTAACATCCAAGCTGCCTTATGCATTGATAGTATGAAATGGACTCCGTGTGCAAGTAACAGAGACATTATACATTATGAATGACATTAAACCTGAAATTACGGATCCAAAAATTTACCACAGAGCTTATTTGGACACCCATATTAACTCAGAGTACACTGGCAAGTAGGATTCAATTTATTTGCAATTCCATTTCTTTTTTCTTCTGGTTTAGACGTCTGTGGCATCATGACCGTCTGTAAGCCTTAACTACACAATACAGTGGGGTTTTATGTGAGATGCACTAATATAATCTCATCTGACTGGGATTGCCATAAGCATGAGCATTATGTGAGATACACTAAAATAATCCCATCTAACTGGGATTGCCATAATCATGAGAAGTTTCCATAGGAGGGATGAAGCCTGAGAATTGCCACTGCTTCTCACAGAGATGGACTTGACTACAAGTTAAGGCTTTACCTCCTAATACATGCTGGTGATACTTTACTGGCTACTTTTCGCACAATGAGGCATGACTCTGGGCCCTCAAGCAGAAGAGCCAACCAAATTCTCCTGTACGGCCTGGGGCCATTCAAAACTCTAGTCTCCACTGGAGCTAGTGAAAGAGACTGCCACATGACTTAACACATCACCCGTATCCTCCCTCCATCCCCTACCCCGACAAAGAGGTAAGCTGGAAAAGCTAGTCACCTCCCTCCCTCTCTCCCTCATCATAGCTCTCTGAGGTTACTCAAAACTCAGGTTACAGGACTGCAGTCGGGGTGCTATCCCTGTATGACAATGGATTTGGTTAACAGGAACCTATTATGGTCTACTCTCTTACCTAAACCATATTGATCCCTAAAAACAGAAGACTAAAACACAAGGAATAGTATAACTTTAATGATTTTGCATCTTACACAATCCAGTAGAAATCATTTCTACAATGCAAAACAATCTTGTCTGATTGTAAACGGATGCTTAAATACGAGACTAAGCAAATCAATAAAAAGCAGGCATAACGAAGTTTGTTCCTTTATAACACACTGTGAATAAAAATAACTGCAATCTGAATACACAATGGGACTAACCTAACCATCAGGTCAAACTAAAATAAAGTGATACCTCTCAACTGTACCAAATTCCTCGGTAAATACCGGTTTTGAGGGCAAAATATTGGGGTGCCACGATTTCCCAAGTGGCCCCTTCAATTTCCAAATTCCCCAGGGTTTTTTATTTATTTATTTTATGACTGTTCCTGATGTGGAGGGGGGTGGGGGGGATTGGCAGGCGGCACTTTGGACTATTTAGTACCAGTCGTTTTCTGCTTAACACACAGCATTTCTCACTGCATTGAAGTGTGTGTGATTTATGTACAGCTATTAGGGCTTCAAAGTACTTATTTATCCCACTAAGTCTTCATGTTGCTTTAAAGAATGTAAGTAATCTCTCATTTTCTAAGAATAATACATATTTTTAACTTTTGTATGTTGTGGGGAGATAATTATAAAGTGGGAATGTGCGCATTGTTAGTGACGAAGAATGAATGAACCCAATTAGCTTTAAATAAGTTGTTTGTTAAGAAGCACTAACATTTAAAAATCAACAGATATTATTTGCAGAAGCAGACGTACTGTGAAACGCGTTCAGTAACACAAAACACTATTTATTCTAACTGCTTTTCTGCAAAACTTGTACTTCCTTATTGTGCTTCTGTTCTACCTGCTGAGGAATCCGGATGTGATGCAAACCCCCAATTATTGCAATTTATGCTGATCCCATCCGTCCAGTTAGAAAATGAGATGTGCTCACTTCACCACCTGCTAGGAAGAGAATTCCTTGCATTCTCAGCCAGTGAAAGCAAGAGTGGTAGACTTTTTTTTCTTTTTCATTCCAGTGTGTAACCTCAGCGAACCTTGATTCTGTCTATACGCCGTTTTTGACAGTGTTTGGAAGTCAAGTGTGGACCTAAGTATGTGCCTTTTTGTCCAGTACAAGATTCTAAGGCAAATGTGACCTGAGTAAAGAATTGAGCATCGCGGATTTTGCGAACTGGTAAGTTAGCATTTACAAGTGAGAAGCCCGGTAGCTGGTGAATAGTAAACAAAGTGGTTTGCAATCAAGCAAGGTTGTTTCGCATAGGGGAGGAGTGGCATGTATTTCCATTGCACACATCAGTAACTATTGCTGAATATATTATTATTATTGCTACTACAACTACAGGGATACTCTTTGTAGTCTGCAGAGTGCATATTTTTCTGATCAATTAGAAAATTGTAGTTTTTGGGCTATGATGTGCTTGTGACTGTCTAAATGAATGCCTTGCTTAAAGAGAGAACTGTTAATCCAAACGTAATATATTTTGTAGGTATAGAGGGGTCAGATGAAAGTGATGCATGCATTTATAAAGTGCTTGGTAATCACATTTTGTGAGCTGCGCACACTTTTAATGCCAGGTTGGCTGGAAAGCAGAAACCTATCTTTCAGCTGTTCAGATTTTCGCAGAATGCCAAGATTTTTACCTCATATTTTTGGTCTGGCTCCTCATATAATTTGCGATTTTCTGGCATATCACTGGGATGATCAGAGAATTGATATCACTAAATAATGAAATACATTTGAGTTTCAGACTTCATATCCATGAGAAAATGAATTTTAACACAAACCCCATTAATCTAGTAAGTTTCTATATTTATAATCACAATATTTAAAATCTGTCCCAGTTTTGGGACCTTTGTCCCCCCCCACTTTTGTCAGGCTTTGTCCAGATTACTAAGAGGTTGAGAGGGTGTGTGTGTGTGATTTATTTAAGAGAGAGAAACAAGACAAGTCAAGTGTACTTGCTGGACTGATTTTCTTAGTGCATTGCTATTGCATTTTTCACTGGATTGAAGTGTGTGGCACTTTGGCCTGTTTATTTTCTTGGGACCAGTCTTTTTCTGCTTAACACAGCATTTCGTATTTCTCTCTGCATTGAAGTGTGTGTACTGCTATTATTTGAATGTTTAGACAACTGAAATTCTTTTGCATTATTAAGGGGTCGAGACTGCGAGTGTATTATTTGAATGTTATTAAGGGTGGTGGTGTGTAAGTAAAATGCCCCAGTTAGGTATAACTAGTGGTTAGGGTTACTGAGACTCAAACCCTGTACCTTAGGCAGAAGAAACAAGAGACTAAATTTTCTACCTATACTACCACTCATGATTCAATGAGTTAAGTCCATAGTTCTCAACTGCTCAAAGTTTTATAGAATGTCTGGAAAGTTTGGCTCATACTTTTGGTCTGTTCCTCTTAAAGGTTTTGGTTTTCTAGCAAACCAGTGAGAACTGAATTCACTACATAATGATAGCCCTCTAAGTGTCAGTCTTCCTATCTTTCAGGAAACACATGGTAACACAAAATTCTTTGTTTTAGCAACTTTCTAAGATTATACAAGCAATGTTTAAACTGTGTCCCTGGTTTTGGGCACTTGTCCCCCCACCAATAAATGTTGGCGTTTTCCACATTTCTTGTGCTGCATACTTCTTCAGGGGGAGAGAAGTTTAGTGCTGCTTATGGCAAGTCTATTTGTGTTAGTAGCACAACAGGTAATATACTTGCTTCTGATGCAGAAGGCTGTGGGTTCTACTCCCACAGTAAGTAGATTGGTTGCTGAAACTGTATTGTGTTGTACTTTTCAAGGGTGTGGATGCTGCAGTCCTGAGAATGTCCTGCTTTGGAGGAGATACCTAGTAACTATGAACATGTTATCAGTTTGCCATTCATTCCCTAACTTATCATTTTTTAATATAACATAGGCAATTTATTCTTCAAGGGCAACAGGCACTTTACTTGCAGATGAAACAATGAAAAATAAAGTTGTTTGCTAGCAGCAACGTCTTCATTAGTTACAGATCTCTTTAATGTGGAATTATTTAGATGACTTACTTCTGCAGAGATTGCACATATTTACTGATACTGGTGTATTGTAGAAGTTTGAGTAGACTTTTATAATGGAAATGTTCAGACCTGGGCAATTTTGTCAATGGTTCATAAATTTTGTTTCATTGCTTACTGGAAAAATGTTCAAAACAATAAATTTAAAACATGCTCTAACAAGTGTGCTGTATTATACAAGGAATATAATTTAATGCAATCAGGAAGGTGCATCAAAGAACACACGTACGTTTCATGTTAAAGGGGCCTATGATTTGAAAACAGACCAAAGGTAATCTTTATCTACCACTGACCAGATGCATTTTCTTTGGATGTGGGTTTCAATGCTGTTTCAGTAAATGTGAGTTTCAAGGGCAGAGAAGTTTTAATGCTAAGTCTATTTTCATTGTGAGACTATATTGCTTTGTTTAGCAGATGTCTATTAGTGTTTGTGCTATAAAATGTAAAATAAAATCCAAATCATTGTATTAGTATGCGCATTACAGTGCTTATGGTAAATGGGGCGACATAGCCGAGTAATGGGAAACTGGGATGGTTGCAGGGGGATTCTGGAGCCATATTTTGGTTGTCTGCTATTCAGTTTGCATTTGAAAGTTGGTATCCCACAATTCCATTGGAGTGGGCGGGATTACATAATTATGGATGCAAATTTTATGTTAAACAGCGTACAGATTTGTACCTATTTTTCATGGGCCTTTGTCCAGATTTTTGACGTTTCCAGGTTAAGAGGTATGTGGGGAAGTCTCATCTATCATATGAACAAATGTACAAATAGGTTTATTTTTTTTACTTTATATGACAATAATGTCACTGTTATCTTGCATTTTCATTGATTTAAATGGCAGCATTCTGAAATCTCACATTCTCTGTGTCTGTCTGTAGAGTGTCATCTTTTATCATACTTCCTCTAAACTTTATCAATAACAAGTTACAGAAAGACTTTCAGGATGTTCTACTGGAGTTCCTGAATGTCATTTTTTGTTAAAACTGTTTTTAGCTGAGGAAGCAAATGACTTACCATATAGTTTTTTGGAATTCATTTGAGTAACTTCTTACATCCCTCTAATAACCCTATCTGAAGTTTAAAACAGTTGTCTAATTAAATTTGTCAAAGTTCTAAAAACATTTTCCTTTATATGGATAGACACAGGGTTAGATTATCGTTATTAAAATGGACTTGCTATAAGAAAAACACTAGTATTTGAGTGGAGGAGACCTTTCAATGTCAAAGATAACTGTTCAGCAATTAACCTGGGAGTCGCATTTAAAATTATAAAGCAAAAAGTACAGTTACGTAAACTTATTATAACAGTACATGTTCTAATAGATTACTGCAGCAGTAGCCTAGGTTATTTGGTTTATATCCTACCTAGGTTATGATGACTGTCCAGCATTCAAAGCCTCAGGGCAACCTTCCATGCAACCTGTCAGGAGTTCAAAGTCACAAAGAGGGCAATTTAGGTGAACAAGAAGCCTCAGGGCTTTCTTGCCTCAAGAAAGATACAGCCCTGAAAGAAAAAATGCTAGGAAAAGAAAACACTGCAGTAAAACATGTGCAACTATATGCAAAAAGGTCTAAACATCCATACCATGGCAATACATAAAAACAGGGAAGATGGAGGGAAAGGACAGCTACTGCAACAGTGATCTATCAAAACATCTACTGTTATGGTAGGTTTACTTACACAGCTGTACTGTGTTCAACATTAGACAACTACTGTAGCAGCCTTAGTTATTTTGGTAGACTACCTTATGAATGAGGAAGGAACGCAAGAATCCAGGAGTCCCTAGAGAATTGTCCTAGCAAACCTTGCTCTGGACCTGGAATGGTCAGCTCAGTCAGCCAGGAGAAGAATCAACATATGACAATTGGGAAAGGAGAAAGAGGGAGGAGGAATGGGTGGTTGAGATGGATGGAATAAGGCAACACAGGTCTATCATTATGAAAAGTGCTTAATATTTGTATCTGATGGTGTCTTCCATTCATCTCAACCTATGGGACAGCAGTCCTCAGTCAGTAAAACACCCCAGGTGGTTTCAGGATAAATCATTCCACAGAAAGGTGGAGCCAAAGAAGATCTAGATCTAGTCTGTATATCTACTTTGTAATGGCTCACAAATGTGCAAGTGCTACATCAAGAATCTACATGGCAATACTCAGATCTGCTCTGAGTTACAGCACAATGGCAATACATATACAAAACCAGCTGATATTGCCAACATACTGGCTGACAGGTTCAGTGCGAACTTTACCCCCCTTCACCCCCTAAAGGGCTTATCACAATACCTGAGGAATGCCAGGTGGTCCCTATCATCACAGCTACACAGGTAAAAAAAACACACTGTCCAAAGCCAAGAATACAGCTTCCATGGGACCTGATAATATCCCTGGCTGTGTTCTACATGAATTACAAAGTGAACTGGCACCACACGAGTACCCTGTTCAATCACAGCCTCATTTCATCCTTTGTTCCTACTGAGTGGCGCACTGCTATGGTCATCCCACTCCACAAAGGGGAAGCTACTACAGATTCTGGGAACTACCATCCCATTAGTCTGACAAGTCTGATATGTAAGACTATGGAGTGCATAATCATGGACCTTATAAAAAAAAGGACACAGGGAATCTCCAAACTCTGGACCCCACATAGTTTGGGTTTGTGAAAGGTAGATCACGCCTGCTCAACCTGATAGACCGGCTGAGGGCAAGGTAGTTCACACATCCTACCTAGATCTTGCCAAGGCCTTTGACACCATCCCTCACTCAGGAATCATAGATAGACTCATTAAATTACGTATAAACTTCTGTGTCATAAGATGGGCTGCCAACTGGCTCACTGATAGAACCCACACTGTGAAAGTAGCAGACTTCAAGTCTGACAAGTGGTGTCCCACATGGATCGGTCTTAGGTCCTCTCCTGTTTGGCATCTATTTCTTTGAAGTTCAAGCCAACACAAAGGGACTCTGGCTGACCAAGTTTGTAGATGATTGCAGACTGAGTCATTATTGATTGTCCAACTGATGTAGACATTCTACAAAAAGGCCTCACTGACACCAATGACTGGTGCCAGAACCATGGCCTTAAGCTCAATGCCAAAAAGTGCATTGTCATTCCCTTCGGGAAAAATTCGGTGCCCATGAACTACCACACAGGTGGTCCACTAAACACCGAAGGTGTGATAAGTGACCTAGGGACACAGGTTGACAGCAACCTCTCCTTTGATAACCACATTGCCACTGTAGTCAGAAAGTCCTTCTATGTGGCACATTTCATTACAAAAGGTTTCTCATCCAGGAAGAAAGAGGTCAGAATCCCACTCTACTCGTCCCTCATTAAACTTATTATAGAATACAATGCCCCATTTGGTATGTACCTCACTAGACACCTACAACTGGAAAGGCCACAAAAATACCTCACTAAGAGGATCTTAGGCCTTAGACACATGCCCTACATGGACAGACTCAAAAAACTCCAGCTATACTCTGTCTCTTATCGACTACTTAGAGGCGATCTCTGCTTGACCTACAAAGCCATGTCTGACTCCCAACTGCTAGATATGCTACACCTAAAGAAATCCCAATCCCTCCATGCCACACGCTCCAGGGACCTAAACCTCATTATAGGTTCATAGGTAGGTACTAGGCTATTGGCCAGAGCAAGCCTAGCCAACAGTGTATTGGCTTTTGCCACCCATGTGTTGTTAAATTCCTGCCCCTCTATCGAGCAGTGCCCCAGACATAATCCCAGGGGTGAACTTCCCATCATCCACCCACTTATCAAGGTTTCTCTTGAATAGTGCTAATGACAAGCTCTGCTTGACGTGGATGGGAAGTCTCTGAGACACAAATCTATCCCTCAGCATGCCCTATTTACTGATGTAGTGAGGTTTAGGTCCCTAGAGCATGTAGCTTGGGGAGATTGGGATTTCTTCAAGTGGAGCATGTCCAACAATTCTGGGTTTGACATAGCTCTATATGCTAGACAGAGGTCTCCTCGGAGTAAGCGGGGTGTGACTGAGTAGAGTTTGAGTTTCTTGAGCCGGTCGCATAGGACAATTGTTTGAGGCTAGCCATCCTCTTGGTGAGGTACTTTTGGGGCCTCTCAAGTTGTTGTAGGTGTCTTGTGAGGTACATCCCAAACGGGGCATTTTATTCAATGAGGGGTCTGATGAGTGATGAGTAGAGGGGAATGATGACTTTCTTATTTCTAGATGTGATGAACCCTATTGTGATTAAGTGGGCCACGTAGAAAGATTTTCCGACCACTGTGGCAAAGTGGCCATCAAAGGAGAGATTACTATCCACTTGGGTCCCAAGGTCTCTTATCACACTTTCTGTGTTGTGTACTTTCCCCCATTTGGTTATTCAGTGGTACCATGTTTTTGCCAAAGAGGATAACAATGCACTTTTTGGCATTTACTTTGAGGCCATTATTTTGACACCAGGTGTCAGTCTCGGTGAGGCTCTCTTGCAGGATGTCTACGTTGGCAGGGAAATCGATAATGGCACCCAGTTTGCAGTCATCTGCGAACTTGGTTAGCCATAGACCCTTGGTTTTCGCTTGCATTTCAAAGTATATACCGAACAAGAGGGGTCCCAAGACTGAACCCTGGGGTACTCCACTTGTCACTGGTTTGGAGTTGGATCTGGAGTCAGCAACTCTTACTGTGTTGCTTCTGTCCGTGAGCCAGTTAGCCACCCATCTCATGACGTAAGGGTTTATGTTTAGGTTGGCGAGTTTACCAATGATTCCCATTACCACAATAAACAGAACATGCTGGAGGGACAGGTTCCTAACCCAGAGACTTCCCATACTCTGGAACAAACTTCCCAGTCATGTCAAGCAGAGCATTTCACTGGCCCTCTAAGAGAAATCTTGAGTGGATGGGCAATAGGAAGTTCACCCCGGGGATCACTTCAGTGCCCTTGCTTGACAGGGGCACTTGGAACTAACTTTGGGCAGCATGATGCCAGGGAATCTTCTTGGGCCATTAGCCTAGTACGCAGCTATGAACCTATGAACCAGGTAGCAGCCGCACAAGTGTCCTCAATGGAGGCTTGAGCAAAAAAAGACAACAGTAGTAGCAACTGCTCTAGCAGAATAAGCAGGCTTCCTAGGTATGGGAATTTCCTTTAGGGATAGGCAAAGGAAATACAGTTGGACAGCCATCTGGATAGGGTCACTTTCAAGACACGTTTGCCCAATCTGGATACGGAAAATGATGCAATGAATTGGTCAGACTTCCTGAAATTCTTAGTTCTATCCAAATAAAATATCAACTGTTGATGAACATCAAGACAGTGAAGTACTCTCCCCTGTTACTATATTGGAGAAAAAAACTAGTAAATGTAGGGACTGAACCAGAATCAATTCAAAGGCCACCTTTGGCAGAAAAGAGGGGTTGGCTCTAAAGTTAGCCCTATCCTTGTGGAAAATGAGATAATGGGGGAATAGAAGATATGGACAGAAGCTATGGGACCCCTTCTAGCTGAAGTAACGGCCATCAAGAAAAGTGTCTTCTAAGCCAGGATATTTAGAGAAACTGTATCAGAAGGTTCAAAGTGAAGTCGTAGAATATATATAACTGGAGTAAGTATTCTCTGGCTTTGATAAAGGATACCTTCGTGGATACTGTCAGGAACAAGTCTTCCAGGTAAGAGAAGACCTGAAACTTCTGCAGCTTGAGCCACGCTTGCCATTACTGCCATACATTTGTTGAACACCCGGGGGGGGGGGGGGGTGAGACCAAAGGGCAGCACTTCAAACTGCTTATGACTGGCCCCCAGCTAAAAGTGCAAGAACCTCATTGATTGCCTAGCTATCTTGGTGATAAGTAGACTTCCTTGAGGTCTACAGAGCACATCCAAGTTGTCCCTCAGCAGAGGGATGGTGCACTGAACAGTGACCACTCAGATGTTGGTCTGCTTGATGTATTGATTCAAATCGATGATATCCAGAATGAGTGAGGTCCTTGATGTTCTTTGGCACAAAAAAATCTCAAGCGGACCCCATATTTTCTTTGCTCTTGGATGACTCTGCTGAGTAACAGCTACATCTCCATGGCTGCTTGTCTTCTCTGACAGGGTGAAATGTCAGGGAGCTTTTATTTCTCTTTGGCATTATTAAAATGGGAATGGTGTAACCTCTGGGTAGAACTCTCAACACTTAGACATCCAAAGTCATGGCTTTCCAAACTTCAGTGAGGAGAGACAAGCATTCTCACAATGGATCTGCAAAATGACGGTCAGGTAATTCTTTGGGAGGGATGGAAGAGCTTACTAGAAAAAAGTCTGTGGAAGCCATGATTCTGCTGATCACCTCTGCCCCTTTGGCAGCATCAGTTAAAATCCCCCCCACCCCGAGGAGAACCATCAAGCAGGGGCATCCTGAAGAGACTACTGTGACTTGTGAAATAAAAGCCATTTCCTCTTTCTGGATACTGAAAAAACACCTCTAAGGAAGAGGAAAAGCTAACTCAAATGACATCTTTCTGTTTTGCTCACTGCTGGTAGGAGTCCCCTTGACCTTTGGACCAAAAAGAAAGGATCGGTCAAATGGGGCATTAACAAATGACACCTTGAAACAGTCAAAAAAATTTCATAATCGCATTTAGGCATGGTGACATATGATACTGCCAGGGCCAAAAATGTTGGCCATGCCATCGACAACGTTCAATATGTTAGTTAGTTATTGACTACATTGTGGACAGCTGAGTCCCAGTCTCTTCTGGAATCCACAGGTTGCTGGGTCCTTATCATCTTTGACACTTCCAAGATCAGATCCCTTTGAAGTCTTGTCAAACTAACTAGATAATTTACAGCAGAAAGGCAAAGGTGGCTGACGTGTAGGTGCACTTAACTGGTCCAATGCCAAAGACTCTCTGTTTAGGGAAAGGACAGTGGAACTCTCCTCCAAGATGCAACTATGATGGTAACCACAGTTAGGCCCTTACTCTGGAAGTTAGAAAGAAAACCCTGTTGAGCTTTCTAGGGATTGGCTCCACCACACCTTATTCCCTCCAAGATAAAGATCAACGAGGGCATCCAAAGGCAAACCACCCAGGATGTGGATGGGCCTGCATCAAAGGTCTCAAGAAATACTGACTCCTCAAGAGACTGGACTTCAGTGGCCCACCTCCCATGTTGCTTCATCAGTTCTAGTAAGTCACCCAAGGAGGTGTCCTCATGCTGGAACTTGGGGGATTCCCTCCCCTTGAAGCTCAGTATTTCCTGTGAGTGACTCTTCTGGCAAGTCTAAATGCTCCCCCTTGGATTTGATCTTAGTTTGGGCTTCCAGGGAGGTGGGTGGGTGGGGCACTGAAGCAGTGTGTTCTATAACCAGGGCATGTCTTAAGGCCTAGAGACATGGGATATCATGGAGCAACCTGAAGATATTCTAAAGAAACAGATGGAGGAGCAAATTGGGACAGATCTTGCCTGGCTACTGTGGCACCAATTTCAAAGTGAGAAAGGATCCTTTCAACAATATTGAAAGCCGACAAAGAGGATGGACCAGACATCTCATATCCAGGGACCTGAGGAAGCGACCAGTGTCCTGATCCAACCTGGTCAGATCAGACATTGAGATCTGAATCAAGGTATCCAAAGCAGATGCCCCCGGGGAAGAGATGACACTGAAACCCTGAGAGACCCTTCTGTCAACCAGGGCTTTGATGCCAAAGGTAGAGCAGGTCTGGCACTCCATATCCAGGTATGAGGCACCCAGGCAGTATACGCACTTGTCAAGTCTGTACTGTAGGGGCAATCTGTGCCCACACTTGACGCATTTATTAAATCTAGTATTAGCAGCAGTTTGGTTATCCATAGCTGTGTGTACCCCTGAAAACTAGCAACTACAAACTCACATACTGAAACACAAAGAGAAAAATTCAGAAAGTTAACAAGTTAACTAGCTTTGAGTAAAAGGACAGTAATGATATATACCCCCCATATTAAAAGAACAGAAAAAGATGGGGAAAGATTATGTCAAAGCCATTAACAATGCCACTACAAAGCTCACTAATCACTAAAACTAGCCTAAACAATCTTATGTACCAGAAACTAATAAAGATCTACATCAGAAAGACTTGAAAGGTAGAAGAGGCAAGAAAGGATGAGTAGCAACAATACAAGGTGTACTCATCTATGGAGCTCCCAGGGCTACATCTAATGATGAAGGCAGCAAATGAGATCCAAGGAATACTGATATGGCAGGGAATTATGGGTAAGCGAGACAGAGCTCGAAGACTGGAGATTTTGAATGTGCCTGCATCATATCAAAGTTGGATCTGGTACTCCTACAGTTTAAGATGGAAAGAAAAGAAAACATGGATCCATCTCTTATACACCTCCCATGATGGAGGATTCTGATCAGCTATTCATTCTATCCGTACCCAGCTCTTCCAATGTGCAAGGTGCTACTTGAGCTTGGGTCATATTCAGGGCTTCATCCCTCTATGCCATGCAGCTGGGCCTGAGATGCGTCAGATTTAAAAAGCTAGATAGTAGCAACTAATATTGAGTGAAGACAAAATAAAATGAAGGTGTAGCACACCCCTCAACCTCTTCGCACTAGAAAGCTATACAGAGCCTAAAATAATAGGGAACAAAGGTCCAAAAGTAGGGATAGATTTAAAAAATTTCTCCTATAAACTTTATTGTTAGAATAGCAGGATTTGTAATAGCATGCATTTTCTGAGGGATTTAAAGTCTGAAACTCAAATGTATGTCATTACTTACTGACGTTAATACTCAGTAATTTGCCACAAAACCACAAATATTATGAGGACAGACTAAAATACGAGACAAAATTCAGGATATTCTGTGAAAATCTGGACAGTTGATAGGTAAGAGGTGTAGGCAATGAAGCAGTCCTGGCATCAATACCTTTTATAAAGTGAGTTAGGAGGTGGTAACATGGTTGGATAAGGTGAGATACATGTGAAGTGATTAAGGTAATAAGGCTGGAAAGTATGGCAGGCCAGAATTCTGCAAGTTTGAAGACTGGGGTCTTTGACAGAAATTAGAGACTGTAGTCAAGAAATTAGGCCAAAACAATGACTGGTTTCTTGACTATAGTACTTTGCAGTAGCTATGGTATAGCAGCTTGTGGGTGACATGGCACAAGAAAATGTAGGCTGATTGAGCCTATGTTAAGGAATGAAAATGACAGATAAAATTAGACTGGTGGAAGAGTTCATATGCCATGATGTGGGTAAGAGAGCGAGAAAGGAAAGAGAGGTCTGGACAAGCTATGTGGAAGCTGGCCATGAAAGGTGCCTGTGTTAGACGCAGGGTAATTTAAGCAAGAGGTGACTCAGGACATCATGTTATTGGGTTAGTGTATGAGTACTTAAGGATGTTGCATCTATGTTTCATGGGTCATTGCATGAGCATTTAAGGATGTTGCATCAATGTTTCATGACCCCAAAAGGGCTGCAACAAAAGCAAGTGCAGAGTGTAGAACTACTGGAGGTATGGTAATAAGGGTGGATCAGCTACACGAATGGTGGGAATACTGCAATGCTAGGGAACAGTAGAGGCAAAAACATTTGGTAAGTACATACATTTATAAGGTTGGCATAGGACTGGACTTGGGAATTGTTTGCGTGGGATTAGTAGAGAAGGTTGTGACATCAAGAACACAGTCTTGGGTATAATGGTTGCAATTTACTATGAGACTGATTAATTAGGCACTTGTGAGTAGACGGAAAGTGGGAGACTGGGAAGACAAAGATAACTACAGACCATGTTTTATCAGAAGGGTGGCAAGGCATAAATATCAGAAAGATAATGCAAACAGAATGTGTGATGGTAAATGAACCCTAATCAATGAAGGGACACAGGAGGTTGTAAGTGAAAAAAAAAATTAACACAGCTGTACTTACACTCAAAACTGTGAAGTACTTAACTCATTCACTCCAATGATGCTCAGGAAGTTTGCACTGTAACTTCCAATGGGTGGAGCCTAAACCTTTTGACAGAATCAAATTATGTCCTCACATTTCAAACAAATGTTCATATCTCTGGAACCATAGAGATTATGAAAGTATAAATGACAAACTCTTCAGCGCAAACTATTTTTATAGTGGTAGTATTCTTTAGGTTCTAGGTCTTAAACAAGAAGTTATGTACTCACCATAACGTTCGATGTATGTAGTTCATCTCACCTCACATTCTTACCCGTGGGTTCGGAGCCAAATATCGGCTCCGACTCGGCCAAACTTTTCTAGCTCGAAGTCTTCTATTGGCTGGGCTAAGAAGGTATCCCATGTTGCACTGCTCCATATCCCCAGATCTAGTTTGCTGCGAATACCACACTCATACCCCATGCATAACAACATCCAAGAAAGAGGAATAAACTAAAGGTGAAGGGAGCTCTAAGAACCAGACCTAACCTCCAGATCCTCCAGGAAGGGGGAAGGTGGGAGGGTAAGTAAGAATGTGAGGCGAGATGGACTACATACATCGAACGTTATGGTGACTACATAACTTCTTGATGTTATGTAGTCCAATCTTGCCTACAATCTTACCCGTGGGACAGCGTCCCCAGCACCTACATCCTGGGTGGCTCAGAGGAAGATACTCCTGAGTACTGTGGAACCAAAGGAAGACCTGCACCTAGATACCACGTCCAGCTTGTAATGAGTAACAAAGGTGTGAGGAGAAGCCCAGGTAGCTGCAGCACAAATATTGTCCATAGATAATCTGGCCTGATAAGCTGTAGAAGTGGATACAGCCTGAGTAGAGTGAGCCTTGAATGGAAACGGCAGGTCTTTACCCACTGAGGAATAAGTGAGAGAGATGCAAATCGATATCCATCTGGATAGGGTGATCTTGGAGGCAGGGGACCAAATTCTGTTTTCCGAAAAAGAGACAAACAGTTGATCAGATTTTCGGATATCTTTGGTTCTGTGCAGATAGAAATGTAACTGCCTGTGTACATCCAATTGATGAAATCTAAATTCTGCCTTGTTTGAAAAATGGGGAAAGAACACTGGCAACTCAATAGATTGATTAAGATTAGATATGGACGCCACTTTAGAAAAGAAAGGTTTGGTCTAAGAGAAACCCTGTCTTTATGAAAGATTAAGTATGGAGGTTTAATAGAAAGAGCCTGAATTTCTGAAACACATCTAGCTGATGTGATGGCTATTAAAAAGGCAGTTTTGCAGGTCAAGAATTTTAAGTCACAGGTAGCTGCAGGCTCAAAGGGTGGAGAAGTAAAGGCTAGCAGAACAAAATTTAGATCCCAGGGCAGGATAGGTTCTGAAACAGGAGGACGGAGTAACTGGGTGCCTTTCAGGAAAGCCTTACAGAGAGTCTGTGAGCCATTAGACTAGGCTCATTAGCAACATGAAAGTTAGAAATTGCTACCAATTGAACTTTAATGGTAGCGGATGCTGAGCCCTGCTGGAAAAGTGTAGATAAAAACTCCAAAACAGAGGCAATTGGAGCTGTGTAAGGGTCAATTCCTTGGGTTTGAGCCCAAATAGAAAATCTATTCCATTTGCTGGAATAAATCTTCCTAGTAGAGGGCTTATGAGATGAAGATAAAATATGAACTACCTCTGGTGAAAAATGATGACGCCTAACTAACGATGGAAGTGGAGTAGCCAGGCTGTCAACCGGAGGGTCAGCAGAGAGGGGTGGAACTGTCCCGACATGTGTGTCAGTAAGTCTGGTTGAGGGTCCAGAGTCCAAGGTGTGTCCACAATGTAGGGATGGAGAAAAGGGAACCAGATTTGCCGAGGCCAGTGTGGGGCAATCAGAATCATTCTGCTTCCCAAGGCTATAGCTTTCTGAATCACTTTTGATAGCAAGGGAAACGGAGGGAAAGGATAAAGCAGACCGGAGGGCCAACCATGGACTAGAGCGTCCCTGGGCAACTCCCCCTGTGGGGGGATCAGCGTGAAGTAGCTGCTGCATTTGGCATTGAGGGGGCTGGCAAAAAGGTCGCAGCAAGGGTGACCCCATTTGCTGAAGATTCGTTCTGCCACTAAACGATTCAGGGACCACTCGTAAGGCATTAGAACAGCTCTGCTTAGCCTGCCTGCTATCACGTTGGACGTCTCTGGAATGTGCGTTGCCACCAGAAACCGTTGGGAAGATACTGCCCACTGCCACACTCGCATGGCCTCTCTGCACAGGGGATATGATCTGGCTTCTCCCTGTTTGTTCAGATACCACACCACTGACATTGTCCGAGTGTATTGCAATAGTCCCGAGAGGCAGAAAGCTCTAAAGTGCCTGCAACGCAAGTAGCACCGCTCTCATCTGTGGGACGTTGATATGCAGATGTATCTCGTGATCTTGCCACGTGCCTTGGACTGTCCTGCTGAGATAATGCCCCCCCCCAATCTGGGAGGCATCCGTGGTCACTGTGGCAACCGGCGAAAGTGGAACGAAAGGTTTCCCCCTGTCCAGATTGCTGGTGCAAAGCCACCAACTGAGATCCTGTTTGCATCTGTCCGTGAGCAAAATAGGGTGGGAAAGTGGAAGTTTCTGGAGAGACCATTGAGCAAAGAGGAGCCATTGAAGGAGCCTCATGTGCAGTCTCGTTAGAGGGACTAACATGATTGTTGCTGCCATAGTCCCCAGCAATTGGAGAACCCATCTTGCCTTCGCTTTCCTCAGGGGTAGCAGGGTATGCACTTGTTGCTTTAAGACTCTCATTCTTTCCTGCGGTAGAAAGGCTCGCATTTGAATGGTGTCTAGCTCTGCACCTATAAAAAAATGACATGCTGTGAGGGCAACAAGGCAGATTTTTCCCAGTTCAATGTTATGCCTAACTGTTGATAGAGTGATGGTAGCGTCCCTGGTTTGGATTAGTAGATGCCTGGTGGGGGCGGTGAGGAGCCAGTCGTCCAGATACGGGAACACTTGGAATCCTTGACGTCTCAAGTGAGCTGTCACCACCGCCATACACTTGGTGAACACCCTAGGGGCTGTGGTGAGACCAAAGGGCAGGGCTCGAAACTGAAAATGACTGGCTCCCAGCCGAAAGCGTAGGTAACTCCTGGATGCCCTGTCCATTTTGATATGGTAGTACGCATTCTTGAGGTCTATGGAGCACATCCATACTTCCTTTCCCAACAACGGGAGAATTGGCTGTAGAGTGATCATATGGAACTTGGACTTTTGTAAGTAGTTGTTCAGTTGACCAAGATCTAATATGGGTCTCAGGTCCCCTGTTCTTTTCGGCACCAAAAAGAATCGTAAGTCGCTAATCCGATCTGGTCTGAGGGGACATGCTGGATGGCTCCTTTCTCTAGCAGCTTTGAAACCTCTGAAGCTGCGTGATCCCTTTGACTGGGTGGAACATCCGGGATTTTTCTGACTGGATGGGGATCTGACAAAAAGGGGATGACATAACCTCCGGAAATTATTCGTAATACCCAACAGTCCTGGGTGATGCTTTACCAGGCTTCCAAGTATAATGATATTCAACCCCCGACTGGCTCTGGAAAAGCACAGTCGGGTATCCCATCAGAAACGATGGTAGGGACCATCCACGAAAGGAATCGCGGGGGCCCCCTCTGCCTCTAGGGTGGTGTCTCCCTGAATAACCTCCCCGTCCTCTGCCTCTGGAGTGGGGCTCACCCTGTGCACTGGGAAAGAATCTCTGTGATTTTTTGAACCACCCCCCCCCCTCTGGGCCTTGGGGTAAGGCCTAGAGGGAAGGGAAAAACAGACCCCTATAGCAGACAGTGTCTTTCCCTCTTGCTCGCACCTGGTGAGGGTGTCTTTCACCTTGGTTCCGAACAAAGAAGAACCATCAAAGGGGGCATCAGTGCAAGAAGACTTGAAGGCCTCCGCGAAATGACAAAGGGGCATCCAGGCTTGTCTCCTAAGGGCGACTCCTGAGCTTGCTGCCCTGCTTGCTCCCTCGGCTGCATATGAAATGAGCCGCATGGAGGAGTTAACGATGGAGTTGAGGGTAGAGACCTGGGTGTTATCCGTCTGGGCCACCACCTCAGGAACATTACCCGTGAGAGTATCTCCTAGCTCCCTGATGAGATCTCTCTGGAGCCGAGTAAAATGAGACAGGTAGTTCAGTGACCGTAAGGTAAAGGTTGCTGACGAGACGGTACGCCTTCCCATACAGGTCCATGGTCCTAGACTCTTTGTTAGGAGGATGGACGGAGGAAGTCGTCTCAGCTACTTCCTTTTGAGTGGCTGCCGTCACCACCATGGCATCCACAGGGACTCCTTTGGACAAAAGCTCCTTACCCGGGGAGCAGTCAGAAATTTATTGGGTCTCCTGGGTACGGGTTCCACAGAATCAGGGTTCTCCCACACCCTCCGACAAATTAAATTCAGGAGCTCGTCGAAGGGTGGGGACACCCAGGAGGCGGAGGGCTGAGCACCAAAGGCCTTAAAGAAGACCGACTCCTCCTCGGAGGGGGCTCTGGACGGCCAGTCACCTCTGTTTCAATATCTCCAGGATGTCGGAGAAAGAAACATCGTCAGAAGATGAACTGGGATACCCCACCGATTCCTCGAGGCCGGTATTTGAGGTGAGAGACTCATCCTGGGAGTCTATGTGCTTCTTCTTGCACGTTTTCTTTCTGGGGGGCTCCTAAGGCAAAAACTCTGAGCCCTCAGAAACTTGGGGACCACTCATGGGGGTATCCCTAGGCCTTGGGGCTCCACTGTCTACTGATAGGAGGTGATCAGAGAAACTCACCGGAGTGGTAGGGGACATAATGACCGACCCACATGATGTGGCTGAAGATCTGGCTAGCGCACTCTGCATGGCCTCAAAGGCTGCCCCCCCCCCTGAATCCGAGGACTGGCCAGCCTTCGAGATCATGACAGGAGCCGAGGTTCCACGAGCTGAGGCACCGAGAGGGAGACTCGAACCGAAAGGTGTCCCGAGGTGTCCCCCTCAGGTTCGACCGGAGAATCCCGAGTTCCGAACCCCATGGACGGAGCTGACGGGGTCGGCGCTGAAGTCAGCACTGATGAGCCTGGAGGGGCCATCGGCACCGACCTAGGAACATCACACGGAGAGGAGCATTCCAGCTCCGTCGACAGAGATGCGCTCGGAGGAATCGAAGAAGGTAACGGGACAGGCTCCGGAGCCGACTGGGACGGAGCGAAGAACAATTTAGCCAAAACCGGTGACTGCAGGAGCCACTGCACCACCCTATCGACATCCACATCTGAAAGTGTCCTGGAGGATTTGGAGGACAGGGAGGGAGATCTGGATCTCCTCTCAGGAGACACTGGTCTAGTACCGGGCGATCGGCTCCGAAGAGGTTCCAATATAACTGGAGCCAACGCTGGTTCCATCAACACAGACACTTCCTGCGGCCCGGAGGACAGTGGAGCTGAAGAGGTCAAAGCTAGTATCATCACTTTCTCTGGTGGCTCCGAGGAGACTGATGGAGCCAGAGATCTCTTTTTTTGACTTAGTGGAATTTGACTTTGAGCTGGAAGCAGAATCCATGGACTCTTCGAACGAGGGTTTTAAGAATCCCTTCAGGATTAACTTATTCTTTCTTTCTTGGAGCACCCTGGGACTAAAAGCATGGCAGAAGCTACAGGACTCCTGCAGGTGGATTGCTCCCAGACAATAAACACATACTGAATGTCCATCAGTGATGAACATCTTGTAACCACACTTAGAGCACTTTTTAAAACCCGAAGGTTTGTGCTCCTTAGAATCCTTAGACATCTCGAAATAATCACAAAGCCCAACCAATGAGAAAGTCACTGCCTGACTGGAAAACACCACTACAGGCACACAAAAAACATCACACTAAGCGCGGGAACTTAGCTGAACAAAAATCTCCACAAACTGCTGTACACACAAAGACAAAGGGGACACACACTAAGACGACTAGGACTAACAAACCTCTAAATAAAATTTTTTTTAGACAACTGAAGACAGACACTAAAACCTCTAATTTAAATGGTTTTAGAAGCAAGAAAGAAAACAGAGACAAGTAATTGGACGGACTAGGTCCTCTAACTGAAATGGGCCTAGCCCGTTGGAACAGCTAGCAGGATACAACAACCAATCGCACAACAATTAAGCCCAAAAAACACTAAAAGAAATAGCTATTAAAATAGCTTTTGTTTTCAGCGAGTTCTCTCAAGAAGAATTAGAAAAAAGGGTACTTAGCCACAGCCAACAGCGAGACCACGTCTGAGCTACACGAGCGGCAAACGAGATCTGGGGATATGGAGCAGTGCAACATGGGATACCTTCTTAGCCCAGTCAATAGAAGACTATGAGCTAGAAAAGTTTGGCCGAGTCGGAGCCGATATTTGGTTCTGAACCCAGGGGTAAGAATGTAGGCAAGATTGGACTACATAACACCCAAATTGTATACGTCATGGTAAACATAGCAACATACATACATTTGCAATCTTTTGTAAACAACTTACAATAGCTCAGCAACCACTCAAGTTACTCACATACTGTCAAAGCAGCATTTTATTCATCTAGCTGAGAGCTTTCATTTGAGGCTAAGGAGTTCTGTCTGCGTTACCTGGTTGCTGAGATATTTAGAAAACTGTGAAAATTACATCTATATAAATTAATACCATAAAATAATAACTAATATCTATTTACCTGCACTAGACAGAGGTCAAATATTAATGCATTTGAGTTTGCCACTGTGTAAGCTTTAAGATGATTTCTTTTAAAACCATGTTCATAACATGGTTTTGGAGTTATTGATACAAATATGAAAAAGCAATATATGATGCCATCGAGGTATCAGTAGGAGTTCACTGCAGATGCATCACTCGGATGTAATGAGTTAGCTATAAATGTTCATGTTCACTATTACAGCAGTCATAACCCTTGAGACTTGAGATAATGCTAAAGCACAGGGAACTCTCTTGTCCCAGGTGAGTTCCTCTGAACCTCAACATGTGGGTTAAGCAATTCGCTTTCTTTTCAAACTAATCCAGTACTTAACGTTCTATCGCTTTGAAGGGTTTTCTATGCTGAAGCTTCGAAGCTCCCACGAACTTTGATAGCTCGATGAACCTGAGCCTGTATCCTTGCCCTAAGATTCTCAAGTCTCCAGATGTTCTGAGTGAGGGTCTTCCAGGCTTCTGCTTTAGGTCAGCTTGCTGTTTCCTCTTAAACTGTCTTTTCATTCGCTCAAGTTGCTGGACTCTACTGTGTCTAGTGGAATGGCCAATTCTTAACAAGGTAGTTTCACTGTGCTTGGCAAAGAAATGAAAGACCTGTTTCACAGACTGCATAGTCTTCTCCTTCTCTAGCTTCCTAAACATCTGTTCTACACAGGATATAAAAAGAAGCTCCTTTTTAATAGGGCTGTGAGGATCTGTGATTTTACATGATCTGGCAAGGGCTGAGTCCATGCAGCCAGGCATATTCCCTAACAAATGCCCCCGACCAATTGCTGCCATCCTGCATGATGCAGCTATTGCTTCATGGCCATACCCGATACAGATTTTGCAAGCCTGAAAGGTTAGGTTGCATAAGTCTCACATTTCACCTCTCACTGTTTTGTCCCTTATCACCCTCGGTAGACATCCACCTTGTATCCACAGGCACAATAGCAAGAACAGAAGTTGGATTCTTGTATAGGTACATACAAGAATCTACAACCCTATAAAACTCTTCCAGCTTCCAGAGAGCAGAGAGATGGGAGTCCGCCTGTAAGGATGCATTAGGGTATGAATCCTGTATTGGTTCTGATAAACCCAGAAGCTTCCAATACCTTTTTGGGTCATTTTAGTAATCCTTAGACTCTCATTTCAAGAAATCCTTCATTCTACCAAGGGTGTCTCTAAATGAGAAATCCTCTTAAGGAGGGAAAAAGGAAAACAAGATGTTCTCAGTGCCTAACTCACTGGAAAGAATGGAAGAACATTTAGTCAGTGCAGGCCAGTTTATCTGCTTTGGAGTCAATGGACTAATTCCTCAAGGGTTATTTACCTTTTTATTTTCAATGCAGAGATCTTGACATTCATGCTAGCACTCATGATGCCTGCAGACATTTTTTTTCAAAAGTAAAAAAGACCTGACCCAGATTCTTCATGTCTTACAAGGAGGGATGGGAGGGAGATACACCTAGCTGAAGCAGATGCAAGATAGCAGACATTCAAGACTTGGATACCTTGGCCCTGGTTTTAGATACAAGGTCTGTGGTCACAAGTGGGCATGGATGGCTACTTTTTGTTTTGAGCTGTGGACATCTCATATACAAAACCAAGGAAATACTGCCCTCACCCTTAGTCATCACAATATGAGTGTCAGAACCAGATGCCTGCAAAGAGACGTCCTCACTACCTGAATGTTCCAAGGTTTAGACTTGGGAGGATGTGTCATCATCCAAGAATGTGGGGATTACCCGATGGGCACAATTAGAAGTCATCTTAAACCTGACGCCCCTGAGCCCAGGATAGCTTCTGGGATAAATAGGTATGTCACTCGCCTCCCAAAATTTCCTGTTTCGTTGGCACATACCTTTTCTGCACCCCTTTTCATTTTTTAACTGGGGCATATGCAGACATCTTCACTGATGCCATGGAAGACTTGCACAAGGTATGCAGACTTTTCTGGTTCAGATATTCCTAGAAAAATCTGACTCTGATTAATGAACCTCTGGCTGAATCCAAGTCCAACAGGTAGAGGTGGTGAGGTTGGGCCCTGAACCTATAGAAAAAAAACAAACTTTGAAGATCTATGTGAGATTTGCTTCATACAAGTAATGTAGTTATAAACTTTAGAAACTGGCATCTACATTCCTAACACATGGAATCTGTTAAGCTACAACCAAGCCTGTAGTCCCCTTAACAAAATTGTGTGCGCGCGTAAGATTTCCCCCTTCAAATGGGGTACTTACATGTTTAATACTGGAAGATCCACCAAATCAACAGATTGATAAGTACTTGCATCTGTACATTAACTTTCTTGTACTACAGCAAGAAAGAAATGAAGATAGCACTGACAGACATGCATCTTACACCACAGTCATGTTGACATTCAAGTGGGAGGGCATTCTTCTGACATGGAGGGAGATGGAAGTCCAAGTGTTATCACTACTGCAACAGAACAAGTATGACTGTCAGCAGTCTCAGGAGGAGCACTGAAGGTGTAAGCTGTGGATGAGGTGTAGTACTGGACAGATGCTATGATGAACCTGAAAGAGTGGGTGTCCTAGGCTCATGACTGCGATGTTTGAAGAATGATTCACAGAAGAACTTTGACTTGGGTCATTCTGACTGTATATTTTGTTTGCATTAGCATATTTACCAGCCTGGGTGTGTGTGTGTGTGTGTGTGTGTGTGTGTGTGTGTGTGTGTGTGTGCGCGCGTGCGTTTGTGTGTGCGTCCATGCACACAGAAAATTCATTTCTGAAATACCAGATTGACTGTACTAAGTACTGTCTATACACTTCAATATTACATTTCCTATTTGAAGGCAGGAAGAGAGGAGGAAGGTTAGGAGTGTAGCAGTGAGGGTAGGAACTTTGAATGTTGGCAGTATGACTGGTATAGGAAGAGAGCTAGCTGATATGATGGAGAGAAGGAAGGTTGATGTATTGTGCGTGCAAGAGACCAGATGGAAGGGAAGTAAGGCCAGGTGTTTAGGAAAGGGGTTCAAATTGTTCTATCATGGTGTGGATGGCAGGAGAAATGGGGTAGGGGTTATACTAAAGGAACAATATGCCAAGAGTGTTTTAGACGTGAAGAGAGTGTCTGACAGAGTGATGTGTATGAAGCTCGAAATTGATGGTGTAATGATGAATGTTGTTAGTGCATATGCTCCACAAGTTGGGTGTGCGATGGATGAGAAAGAGAAATTTTGGAGTGAGTTGGATGAAGTTGTGATGAGTGTACCCAAGAGTGAGAGACTAGTGATTGGAGCAGACTTTAATGGGCATGTTGGTGAAGTGAACAGAGGGGATGAGGAAGTGATGGGTAGGTATGGTGTTAAGGAGAGGAATGCAGAAGGACAGATGATTGTGGATTTTGCGAAAAGGATGGACATGGCTGTGGTGAATACGTATTTTAAGAAGAGGGAGGAGCATCGGGTGACGTACAAGAGTGAAGGAAGATGCACACAGGTGGATTATATCCTATGTAGGAGGGCCAGTCTGAAGGAGATTGTAGACTGTAAAGTGGTGGCAGCGGAAAGTGTAGTTAAGCAGCATAGAATGGTGGTCTGTAGGATGACGTTTGTGATCAAGAAGAGGAGGAGTGTGAAAGCAGTGCCAAGGATTAAATGGTGGAAGTTAAGAAAAGGGTGATTGTGAAGTGGACTTTAGGGAAGAGTTAAGACAGGCACTGGGAGGCAGTGGAGAGTTACCGAATAGCTGGGTAACTACAGCAGAACTAGTAAAGGAGACTGCTAGAAAGGTGCTTGGTGTGACATCTGGACAGAGGAAGGAGGACAAGGAGACCTGGTGGTGGAATGAGGAAGTACAGGAGAGTATACAAAGGAAGAGGCTGGCGAAGAAGAAGTGGGACTGTCAAAGAGATGAAGAAAGTAGACATTAATATAAGGAGGTGAGGCGCATGGCAAAGAGAGAGGTGGCGAAAGCTAAGGATAAGGCGTATGGAGAGTTGTATGAGAGATTGGACACTAAAGAGGGAGAAAAGGACCTGTACTGATTGGCTAGACAGAGGGACAGAGCTGGGAAAGATGTGCAGCAAGTAAGGGTGATAAAGGACAGTGAGGGAAAGGTACTCACAAGAGAGGAGAGTGTGTTGAGTAGATAGAAAGAGTATTTTGAGAGGCTGATGAATGAAGAGAATGAGACAGAGAGAAGGTTGGATGATGTGGGGATAGTGAATCAGGAAGTGAAACAGATTAGCAAGGAGGAGGTAAGGACAGCTATGAAGAGGATGAAGAATGGAAAGGCTGTTGGCCCAGATGACATCCCAATAGAAGCATGGAGGTGCTTAGGAGAAATGGCAGTGGAATTTTTAACTAGATTGTTCAATGAAATTTTGGAAAGTCAGAGGATGCCTGAGGAGTGGAGAAAAAGTGTTTTGGTACCTATCTTTAAGAATAAGGGTGATGTGCAGAGCTGAGGTAACTACAGAGGGATAAAATTGATCAATCACAGCTTGAAGTTATGGAAGAGAGTAGTAGAAGCTAGGTTAAGAAGGGAGGTGATGATTAGTGATCAGCAGTATGGTTTCATACCAGGAAAGAGCACTACAGATGCGATGTTTGCTCTGAGAGTGTTATTGGAGAAATACAGAGAAGGTCAGAAGGAGTTGCATTGTGTCTTTGTAGACTTGGAGAAAGCATATGACAGGGTGCCTAGAGAAGAGTTGTGGTATTGTATGAGGAAGGCGGGAGTGGCAGAGAAGTATGTAAGAGTGGTACAGGATATGTACGAGGGTAGTGTGACAGTGTTGAGGACTGCAGTGGGAGTGACAGATCAGTTTAAGGTGGAGGTGGGATTACATCAAGGATCAGCTCGGAGTCCTTTCTTATTTGCAGTGGTGATGGACAGGTTGACAGATGAGATCAGACAGGAGGCCCCGTGGACTATAATGTTTGCAGATGACATTGTGATCTGTAGTGAGAGTATGAATCAGGTTGAGGAGACTCTGGAGAGGTGGAGATATGCTCTAGAGAGCAGAAGAATGAAGGTCAGCAGGGCTAAGACAGAATATATGTGTGTAAATGAGAGGGAGGGTAGCGGAATGGTGAGGATGCAGGGAGTAGAGATAGTAAAGGTGGCCGAGTTAAGTACTTGGGATCAACAGTTCAGAGTAATGGTGAATGTGGAAGAGAGGTGAAGAAGAGAGTACAGGCAGGGTGGAGAAGAGTGTCAGTGATTTGTGACAGACGGGTACCAGTAAGAGTGAAAGGGAAGGTCTACAGTGGCATTGACAAAAAGGCAGGAGTCAGAGCTGGATGTGGCAGAGTTAAAGATGTTAAGATTTGCACTTGGTGTGACTAGGATGGATAGGATTAGGAATCAGTATATTAGAGGGTCAGCTCATGTTGGACAGTTTGGAGACAAAGCAAGACAGACAAGATTGCGTTGGTTTGGACATGTGCTGAGGAGGGATGATGGGCATATTGGGAAAAAGATGCTAAGGATGGAGCTGCCAGGTAAGAGGAAAAGAGGAAGGCCTAAGTTAAGGTTTATGGACGTGGTGAGAGAGGACATGCAGGCAGTTGTGATAGAGCAAGATGCAGAGGATAGGAAAAAATGGAAAGAGATGATCCGCTGTTGCGACCCCTAACGGGAAAAGCCGAAAGATGATGATGATGATGATTCGTGCAATGAGCCACATCATGATTGTGTAATTAACCTTTATAAGATGTACCTTGTGCACCATGTTTGTGCAATTACACTTTATAAGATGTACTGTATGCACCATGAGCTACATTATTAAACTTAATAAATAATACAGTGCACAGACAAGTGTCAAAGCTATGAGCTAGTGTTTCAAATGGAAAACTTTGCCCACAAATTTTTATCTACTACAATCCTTGTCTTGAACTTTTCCTCTCTCTCTGAACAGCTTAGTTTGAGAGCACAGTTTCACACACTTTGTGGAGCAAAGCTTCACAAGGACAATTCCATAAATGATGGCCCATGACGAAGATGACAGTTCTTAAAACTCTCCCTGCAACTCTTAAAAGTCACCTTTGTTTGAAAGCACAGCTGCATTACCAAATGCCTGTTTACTATCATTTCCAAGGAGATATAAACATTCGTACAACCTTTAGGAATAACACAGAATTACCATAAAACAATATCAAGAAGCAGCACAAATTCTTTAACTACTTAGTGGCTCCCTTGCCTACAGGGATAAACCTCCAACTACTCAGATAATTCAACTTGATTAGTGACTTGGAGGACCTGCCTGAGGAGGAGTGGAATGGTATGTATCCCTCTAAAAAGGTGACACCAGTTTGTCAGGGCACAGGCATACTCCATGTGAGATGGCAGTGCATGACAGCACAAACATGCAAAAATAAAAACTCACTGCTGAGATACAGAAAGTGTGGTGCACACTTACATGGATGCCTAACATAGCAAGCAATGCACCTTGCATGCTGACCAGCACAGGAAGGAGCTAGTGTCAGAGAGAAAACAAAATCTCGACTCCCTGGCAAAATGAAGGCTACTGCCTCCCCAGTCTCACTTCCCATGTCCTTTTTTCTTGAAAGCCAGAAAGAAGAGAGAATGGATCAAATGAGGGTTTGATTCTTTGCTGCACTAAAATCTCTCATGTATACAAAATAAATTTCATAAATTTGATATTTTAAATTTTCATTACCTGCATCATTTCTGACAGTTTAGAATAAAGTTCCACCTTTCCTTCTTGCACTATCAGTTTACTTTTCTTAGTAAAGTAGCTTCTCATCTTCATCAGGTCTGACTGAAGGCACTTTACCTGAAATAAACAAAAAAAGAAAGAAAACAGAAAATAAAAAATGGGATGCTGAGAAATTCTGAGTATAGTATTAGATTATGTTATTTTGATCATTTTACTTCTCAGAACCTTGTGGAAATAATGTGCGTGTACTATTCAAGTAAGCTTATATGTGAGAGATGTTCTAAAGTAACTGCTGAGATTTCTTCTCCTGCTACCCTTAAGAACAGTCACATTCTCATACTCATGTCAAATGTGTGTTTCCAGCACCTTTCGTAGTATGAAAAAACATGCCTTTTGGCAATGAAATATATACATGTATAGGCTTTTAGTTATCCATTAAATTCGTAACAGTAATGGACACAGATGTCCTTTTTCAGAAGTGATCTGTAAGCAATGTCTGGTTAAGTGAGTTGCTCAGCGTCACACAGCTTCCAAGTAGAATTTGGAATCAAACACAGCAGTACAGGATGAATCTCATTAGTAACTCAGCCTTAATACTTTCACCAAAACTGCAGTACTGTATTGTTAGCTCAAAAACAGTCAAATCCAGTATCACTGCTGCTGACTACATTTTAATTCTGACATCCCTGAACTTTGTCTGAACCTCGAGTTTGAGCCAGTGGCTTTGGAGTTAATGGACTTGCAGCAAGAGGGGCTGCATTAGAATTTCTTGCTTTCAAAATACTTCTGACATTTCTAAAAGTTGAAGATATGACGGTTCAAATATCTTGCTTCAGTGCTATGGAGCAAAATGAATTAGCACTTACTTGCAGGAAAATCCACTTATGGTTGTGGGACAAAAACTATACAGGAGCAAATAAATAACATGGTGAATACATAATCATCACAACTGACTTTGGAAGCTCTGTGCAGATTGTACCTTTGAAGAGGAATTTCAAGAAGTTATATTAGACTTTTAGGAAATAACAGTATGGACAAAAAGATAATGAAGGCCACATCCTGTAGCACCAAGGTGACAAATGAGGTCTGACTCCTGGAAATCACAATCCAAGTCAATTATGCTTGGTAAAAGTATGGAGAAATGATCAGGTGATCATGACACACATATTTACAGAGGAAATACTTTGTGAAGCCAGGAAAAGAAGCAATCACACCTCTATGGCTTGTTCTATAGTAGTAGCCTTTTCCAACAGGGGTTATATCCAGGAGTGTAAAACGGAATGCAGTTAATCCAATCAGAAAAAGTTAGCTTTAACCAATTAAAGACTTTCTACCTAGGGCAATAGAAATGTTTACACGTTCTGGGTATAAAACTGGGAGACTGATGTCCTGATTCAAAGTGCACTCTGAAAACACTTTGGGCATGAATGAGGGGTTTTGTTCTTAAAGAGATCCTATCTCTGTAGGAAAATCAGATAGGGTTCACCCAGCACAAGAGTTAGTAACTCAGATACTCTTCTTGCAAATTTTATGGCAGTGAGAAAGACAGTTTACCATGCAATGAACCTTAAAATCTGCTTGATGTGTAAGGTTCAAATGGAAATGTGGTTATCTTTTCAAGCACAAATATAAGATCCCAGGAAGGAACAACCTGTTTGTGTGTTTATGTGGTGGTCTGAGGTGTAACACTCCTTTTAGAAACTCTTTTACTACAACACTGAAAAAAAGTACAGTTGTGTCAAATCTTAGCATAACGGTAGATGTCCCTCTCTTCACTGTTGCAGTATTCTTTACAACAGGGAAATTCTTTACAAATGGGATGGGATCCCTGTCAACAGCGGCCTGACATCCAAACAGTATGCCAACGCCTTTTGGTTGCTTTAAGGTACGCCATGCATCATAGGAAGTTACTAGGCTATTGGCCCTGAGGCCCTTACAAGCCTAGCCAAGAATTTAGCCCACTTTACAACAAGCCAGCACCCAATGCCACTGTCCAGCAGGGACACAGGGTGTATTTTCTGTTCCCCATCCAGTTATCCAGGTTGTGCTTAAAAAGGGTTAATAAGGTACTTTTGCTTGATGTGGAGAGGTACTCTGTTCCATAAAAGGGGGAGTCTCTGGGACAAACTTGTCCTGCCAACAAACCCTACTGATGTCACGGACCAGGGCGAGGTCACGCATGTGGGATACTTGAGTGGAGCTTGACTTGCGGATATGCAGCAGTCCCATCAAGGTGGGATCTGAGATTGCTTTGTATGCCAGACAGAGGTCACCTCTGAGGAGTCTGTAGGAGACTGAGTAGAGGGACAGGGCCTTTAGCCTATCTGTGTAGGGTAGATGCTTGAGGCCCTGGATTCTCCTAGTGAGGAACCTCTGTGGTCTCTCAAGTTACTGCATGTGCTTTGTGAGGTACCAGCCAAAAGGGGCACTCTACTCAATACTGGGTCTTCTAAGGGAAGAATACAGGGATACTATTATGACCATCTTGTCCCTGGATGAGATACCCTTACTAATGAGGTTGGCCATGTAGAAAGCTTTCCATATATTGGAGGCAATATGGTGGTAAAAAGTCAGTCTGCTATCAACTTGGGCGCCCAAGTCTATCTCAACTGATTGTATGCTTAGGACCTTCTTATTAATGTGATAATTTGTGGGGACGTCACTCTCCTCAAAGGGGATGGTGATGCATTTCCTGGCATTCAGTTTGAGGCCATGTTTCTGGCACCAGTCATATGTTTGGGTGAGACCCTCTTGGAGGATGTCCACATCACTAGGGGAATTGATGACAGCACCAGGCTTGTAGTCATCTGCAAACTTGGTCAGCCATAGCCCACTGGTTTTGGCCTGCACCTCAGAAAAGTACATCCCACACAACAGAGGCCCCAAGACCAATCCCTGTGATACACTGCTCGTTACATGTCTACTGCTTGATGTGGCTTCCCCTAGTTTGACTAGGTGGGTTCTATTAGTGAGCCAGTTTACTACCCATGTGGTAACATATGGATTAATGCCTAGTGGAGAGAGTTTATCTATTATACCCGAGTGGAGAATAGTAGCAAAGGCTTTGGCCAGGTCAAAGTAGGTGGTATGCACAGTCTTCACCTTGTCCATGGTTTTGGTAACTGTCTCAAAGTTGTTGACCAAATTTAACAGGCATGACCTCTCCTTGACAAACCCAAACTGTGTGGGATCGAGTGTTTGGAAGATGCCAATGTCCTTGTTAATGAGGTCCATGATAATCCCCTCCATGGCCTTGCAGATCAGGCTAGTTAGGCGTATTATTTATTTATTTATTTATTGCATTTGCTTACCAGAAAAGTCCACTGGGCCAACATGAGCCAATTTTCAGTGGAGGCCCTTTTGGTATGTACCTCACAAGACATCTACAACTGGAAAGGCCACAGAAATACCTCACAAAGAGGATTACCAGCCTCAAACAGATGCCCTACGCAGACAGTCTCAAAAAACTCCAGCTTTACTCTGTCGCATATCGCCTACTCAGAGGTGATCTCTGCCTAACATACAAAGCTATGTCAAACCCAGAACTGCTGGACATGCTCCACGTAAAGAAATCCCAATCCCTCCGAGCTACAAGCTCTAGGGACCTAAACCATGTCACCACAATAAACAGAACATGCTGGAGGAATAGATTCCTGTCTCAGAGACTTCCCATACTCTGGAACAAACTACCTATCTATATCAAACAAAGCTCCTCATTAGCACTCAAGAAAAATCTTGATGATTGGATGGGAGATAGGAAATTCACCCAGGGGATCACTTCTGTGGCTCTGCTTGACAGGGGGCACAGGAAAATAATTTTCTTGGGTGGCAAAAGCCAGGGTACCGTTTGGCTAGGCTTATATAGGCCCTAGGGCCAATAGCCTAGTACCTACCTATAAACCTATAAGTAAATAAAGTTACATTTTTAAAACAAATATAAATGTAGAATTTCTTTGGCAGATTCAAAGAATTAAACAAATTTTTATGGTAATAAAGAAACAACCCCGACAAGTATTTACAGTCATATTTAGGCCATAGTAGTTGCATGAAGAGGAGGCAAACATTTCATATATACAAGTATTAGTACTCGCACAAGTGTAGTGGAGCAACAATATTAGGTAAGGCAGTAGAACTAGTTATGTTGAGTACATATAGCCTGTAATGAGTGGGAGTGGTAAGCGGGGTGAATGGGGAAGAAACAGATGTTATTTTTGGCATGGGCATAACCAGCAGGAAGAGAGGTGTTATCTAAGGGATGTTTTTAAAGAGAGCAGGGGTTGGGATGGAGGTTATTGAGGTAGGGAGGTTATTCCAAAAGTCTGGAGGTAGTGAAGGAATGGAGCATTTGACCAGCTGGGGAGTTGGGGGTTTTCAACCTTCAGTAGTATTTTGTTTTCTGATCTAAGGGGTCAGTTTGGATGATACAGAGTTAATATGGAGGAGAGAGATGGACAGGCTTTTGGTCTATATATTATTTTATGAGCTGTAGTTGAGATGGAGTGGGAGTTCGAGCCAGTTAAGTTGATGCAGAGAGGAACAGTGATGAGAAGAGGATCTAGCATTTGTTGCAAATCTGGCTACTTTACTGTAGCATATGTCAAGCTTAGTTTTAAGTGAAGAGTGCAGGTTTGTGAGGATGGGGGCACCATATAGGAGGGATGGGAGAAGATAGGCTGAGGCTAGAGTCTTTTTAGCATTATTATTGAGGTAATAGCTATGTCTATAGAGGGTGCCTAGTTTCTGGTGAGTTTTTTTAATGTTGTTGAGTATGGGGAGATCGAATGCTAGGGATTCATCAATAATTACTCCTAGCAGTTAATTATTGGAGACTACTTCTATGGTAGTGTTATTTTGGGAGTGGATAGAGAATTCAGACCTGTTTAGGGGGGTTGTTTTTTGGGGAGTGAATAGGATCAGCTTGGTCTTGTTTAGGTTGAGAGCGAGGTGAATTCTTGACATCCATTTTTCAGTGGATGTGAAAGCATTTTGTGTTAGCAGAAGAAGTTTAAAAGGGGTTTTAGCAGTGCAAATGATTGTCGAGTCATCGGCATATTATATTACGTCTGCATGGGATAGTGAGTTATGGAAATTGTTGATGAATAAGTTGAATAGAAGGGGGCCCAAAATGGAGCCTTGGGGAACACCTGTGGAGACATTTAGGAAGGTGGAGAAGGACTGTAACCATTTGGCTGACTGTTATCTGTCAGACAGATAGCTAGAGAACCACGTCAAAGTTGAGGGTGAGACACCTAGATCACTGAGTTTAGAGAGCAAAATGGGATGAGAAATATTATCAAATGCCTTTGAAAGGTCAAGGAAGAGTGAAGAGACGATCTGACCAGTATCACATGCTCGATTAAGTTTATCTACAAAGGAAATGACAGCTGTGTTTGTGCTATGGCCATGTCTAAAGCCATGTTGGTTTGGGGTAAGCAGCTGGTTGTTAATCAAGTGGTTGAGAAGTTGGGTATGAACACATTTTTTTAGTATTTTAGAGATTGGGGAGAGAATGGCTATGGGACGAAAGTTGGAGATGTCAGAATTTTTGTCACCTTTGTGTAGAGGAAGAATATAAGCTTTCTTCCAGATATTAGGAACATATGATTCTTGGACTGATCTACTGATTAGTATACTAATGGGGTAAGAGATGGAATTAGCACTAATTTTTAGAAATTCAGTGGGTAGGTTGTCAGGGGCACAGGAGCAAGGTTTGATAGGTCTATAATTTCCTGGATAGGTGGACAGTCCACCTTTGTGCAAAGGGATGACAGTGGCTGTTCTACACTCGGCTGAGATGAAGCTACTCAGGCTTTGGTTGAATACGGTGCCTGCCTGAGTTCATGTAGGATGCAGACTGGGATGATACTGGGTCCCATGGAGGCTGTATTTTTTTGCCTTTGAGAGGGCAGTGATGACTTGCTCCCTAGAGATAAGGGGAGGGAGGCAGGTCCTGGGGATGTCCTGATTTACTGGTGAGGGGGATAGAAGAGTGAAGTTTTCACTGAACCTGTCTGCCAGCAAATTGGCTATATTACAGCGTTTGTGTATGTGGTGTCCTTGATCACCAGTTCTAAGCAGATCTGAGTGCTTTTTTTGAGATTACAGGCATATGTGAAGAAGGCCTTATGATTGTATTTAGCAGATGTGGCCAGTTTGGACTAAAAGTTTGCTTTGGAGGATTTCCCTAGTGCTCTTATTTGCTTGTTCATGCTAAGGAGAGAATGCTTCCACAATTAGGCACCTACTCCTTCTTGGCCCTGGACAGCAATTTTTTCCGTTTACTACAGAGTTTATTTTTTGCAGATGTCCATCAGACAGGTTTATTCTTCCTTGAGGAGGATGATTTTGTCCTGTCGGGTATTCCATGATTTTGTCCTGTCGGGTATTCCTGATTCCATGCAGCTATACAAATGCTTCTATAGTACCATATGTAGGTATGGACATATGGCCAGTACCTATGGAGGGGGAGGTAGGGGGCTGTAAAGTTATTTCTACCTTCCTTCAGGAGGTTGTAATCAGCTTTGGAGAAGGTTTTTTGTTTGACCCTAGTGAGAGGGGGGGGGTTGTCAGGTTGGGGAGATAGTGACTTCGAAAGTGACCACTTTGTGGTCAGATCTTACCAGGGATGATGACATTGTAGGGATAGGGATGATGCAGTGGTTACTCATGTTGGTTAATACAAAGTCCAAGATATTTTCACTTCTTGTAGTGGTGTTGACCAACTGGTCCAAAGCATTTGCACTGACAAAATCAAGGAATCTCTGGGCATTTGTGTTATGGCATAAGTATTTCTTCCAATCTATGGTTGGATAGTTACAGTTGCCCAGGTTCAGGATACAGGGTTTGATCTTGATAAATTCAAAGAGGTCCAGATAGGTGGAGTGGGCAAAGTTGGGGGGCCTATAACTAACTATACACATGTATGCTTCCTGCGTATAGCATGGGGCATAAAGGTGATGTCCAGATGTACCATTCTCAGAACTGAGAGCCCCAGTAAGAACATAAGTCCAAGGAAAAAATAGGTAACCATTGCATCCAGGAGAGAAAAGAACCAGGGGAAGGAAGGAGGGAGTGAATACTGCAACAGTGAAGAGGAGGACATCTTCCATTATGGTAAGATCTCACACAACTGCTAAAGGAGGTGATTTAATATTTTTTTTATTTTTATTTAACATTTGTTTTCTGGGAAAGTCCGACTTGGCACAAGCCATTTTTCAGAGAAGGTCCGGGGAGAAATGCCCCAGATGCATGTCTTTGCAATGTGGGAGGAAACCCACACAAATGCAGACAGGACATGAAGACTTCACACAGAAAGCACTCCAGCTGACAATAGAACTGGAGAACCTCGTGCTGTGAGGCAACAACACTACCACTGCGCCGTCCAGTGGTAAAGGCAGACAAGCAGAGGTAGCTGATAAGTGGGCCTTAACAGAAGAATATGCCAATCCAGAATTGAGTAGTTCACACAGATAATGTATTACCAATGGAACATCCACAGAAAGTGGATTCAGGTTACAAGACACCAAACAGAAAACCTCTCCCATTTGGATAAGTACGATTTCCTAGTTTTGGGCTTCCTGGCCTCCTACAGGACCCTAAGCACAACCTCAGAAAAAAAGGTATTTGTATGGAATCAAAATCCTATTGCCCGAAGACCCACAACGTCAGATAGAGTGGACAGGTGAGGAGAGATGAGAGATCTTTTGTCTTGTGTGAGTAGACCACCATGTGAGGTAACTTGTGATGACTGCCCTGGCTAAATGCAGAAGAGGAGGGAACCGTTATGGTCTGGACCAAAAGGGAGTCACCAGCAAGATTTTGAGAGCGTTCTGTTGTACTTTGAACAGGACGTTTGGAATGAGGTGAAGGGGAGGAAAGGCATAAAAAAGCCTTCCCTTCCAAAAAAGGAGAAGGCTTCCACCTTCCAGACCAGATGACCTGGGACTATAGTGCAAAAAAGAGGAAGCTGTCTGGTCAGATGGGAGGCAAATCGATCTACTTGAGGAGTACCCCACTGGTGGACAATGTCCAGAAACGCATCTCTGTGAAGCATCCACTTTGGGATTGTATTATGGACTTGCTTAGAGAGTTTGGTACAGTGTTCTGACCCAAAGGAATATAAACTGCCTGAGAAGTCGCACAGTACTGGACAGCTAGATCCCACACTAGAACAGCCAACTGGTAAAGGAGGTAAGATCTCATCCACCCTTGCTTGTTGACATACCAGATCACTACTGTACTGTCTGTAAACGCCTTGAGAAGCCCTTGGGAGAATACAAGGTGAAAAGCTTGAAGAGCCAATAGAAGGGCTCTCGTCTCATTTACACTGATGTGGTCTTTCCTTTGTTGAGGCGACCAAGGACCCTGCATTTTTAGAGAGCTAAAGGATGTCCACATCCCATGTTCAGCTCCTGAGATGTAAGAGGGGGTTGAAAAGGGAGTCCTAGATTGAGAGTCAACTGCTGAATCCACCAATGAAATTCCAGCTTGAGGTATGGAAGAAGAGGAAGCAAGTCCAGGGGATGAGAATGCTGAAGCCAAACTGACTTTAGAAACCACTGAAGTTTTCTCATGTGGAGTTTGGCAAAATGGAGCATAGGAATGGTGGAGGCCATAAAACCTAGGCTCTCAAACTCCCTTGCTGTGATTAAGGCCACAGGAAGAAGGGACTGGAAGAAAGAAATGGGAGTCAAGGCCTTGGCAGGAAGCAGGAATGCCAGCATTGGAATAGTCTGTGAAGCAGTCAGAAAGGACTTGTGCAAATTTATAGTGAACCCCAGCCACTGCAGAAGGAAAATGACAAAGTGAAGATAGCCTGAGAAAGAAGAGACAAAATATATCTGGATATATGGGTCTGGTAATTGACAGTTCTAAAAGCCAAGGTAGCAGAGGTATAAACTTTCTTACCTAGCCTTTTCATAGTCCTGCTGTCTTTATGAGAAGGCAGGAGCTTTGCAAAAGGCAGTCATTGAGATGGCTTGTTAGATGCCACAGACATCACAGAGGGGTCTGACGGACATCTATAAAGGAATTTGAAATCCTCAGGCATCCTGTAAAACCTATCAGTTTTTTGGGGGGCAGGGGGCTAGAAGTTTAGAGCCTGAGACTTAGAAGAAAAAACATCCAAGAAGGCAGTCAAAACAGGAGGGACAGCAAAAGGTCAGGGAGAGTCCATTTGCAGAAGTTCGTAATAGCTCTGCTGCACCTCAGAAAAAGTTCGTAATAGCTCTGCTGCACCTCAGAAACCCGAGCACAATTCCATATAAAAAATTCCATCATCCTAGAAATTATGTCCCTGAAGGAAATCTCCTCAAAAGAAATGTCAGAACTAGTAGATTCCTCTTCCTCAACACCACAGTCTAAAGGGGAAGGAATCTGGGATGAATAAGCAAGGGATTCCTCATCTAAAATCCCCTTGTCTTCAGAGGAATCCTGTTCTCTAGGCCTTTTAAGAGGAGTTGAGGACCAAGGTGGAGCTAGAACAGAAACTTCTTGAGGAGGTTTCAAAGCCAAAATGGCATTAAACAAACCTGGAGTAAAATTCTGCCATTCACTCTGAGGCTCCTTAAGAGTAGGAGAAACAAGCTTTGTTTTTTGTTTCTTTTTGAAAGGGATATCTGCCCTGTAAAACTTAGAAGGTTCAGATGCCTGACAACATTCCACAGTCTTAGTCGGAACTTCCTCTTTAACCGTAATCTGAGGAACACCCCTAGGCCCTCTGGTAATAATCAGCGGTGGTTCTTCTCAAGTGTCCAAAGCGGATGCCTGCCAAGCCTCCAGGGATGTGTGCGACCTAATCCATGCTGGCATCTGAAGGGGTCACAGCAGAGGAATCCAACGGAGGAGCCAGGCATTCCTCTGGGCTTTCACTAGCCTTAGGAGACACGTCTGGCTGAGGCAGTACAGCAGAAGAATCAGACCGAGACTTCTTGGCCTCCTCCTTCATGGACGGCTGACCGTCAGAGCAGGAAGTTCCCTCCATAGTGTCTTTCGCTAAAAGCTTAAGACGTTGGCTCTCTAAATACAGTTTGCTGTTATTTTTTGTATTACTGTATTGCCTTTCTATATTTTGAATACTGTAGTTTGTTTTCTTTACTTTGTGTTTTGCTTGCATTCTGTTTTAACAGCATATTAAAACTTCAAAAGAGACCACAGCTCTCTCTGTTCTGAGTTAGGCATGTTTTAACAGCATATTAAAACTTCAAAAGAGACCACAGCTCTCTCTGTTCTGAGTTAGGAAGAATTTTTCCCCAGCCTCCCACCCATTTAAGTTGTCTTGTTAAATACCACTGTCTTTCTAGTTGCCCGCCTCTTATGTTAATCTGACCATATATCTCATTTCTCTCTAATTTCACTGGCTTATGTGAGTAATCACAAAATCATCATTTTTGAAATCCCACCCCTTCAATTATTTAAATTTATTGGCCATCCTACAGTATTTCATAGTACCAAAATACAAAAGTGACCACCCCTTTCAATCCATCTTGCTGTTTTAAAAATAGTAACTCTCCACTAAACCTTAACTTTTTAAACAGGTAAAACTCAAGTTATCTACTTTCACATCTAACTTCTCTAGTGCACACTGCAGAGTGCATTCTTTTCAATCTTACCTTTAAGCATCCCTGTGACTAGCACTTTCTCTAATACCTGCTGGAAAGCACTAGGAAGCCTTAAACTCATACAAACACTGCACTCTCCTTGTTAACAAGGAGAAATTAATAGTAGGCACTAAACAGCCTATAATTGCAAAGTACCTTGCTAAGGAAACAGCTCCTATACTTTTCAAAGAAAAAAAAAAGCCCCAAACCAAGCATGCCCAAGGGTCAGCTTCCAGTGATTTCTCCTGTCCACCTGGTGAATCTGGGCATACTGGGGCAATGCAGCAATTGCCTCATGTACACAGACAACCCTCTCCTCCTACCACCCAACACTACAACCTGTGAGAGATGCACTTACATAGCCAAAATGGAAGCAAAGCTCTCTCCACCCAGGATTGTGCTAAACAGTCAAGAGGAGAAGGTTAACACCCACACTACATCTCAAGCAACACATAGCCCTTCTAAACCCACACCACCAACACCCACATATAGCAACACTAAATCCACATATGCAGAGGCCCTTAACTGTAACCTGCCCAAGCAACAAAGACCTCTGAAGCTGAAACGCAAACAAACACCAATCACAACCAATGTGTCACATAGTTCACAACACCAGTGTGCCACCCAGCAACAGCCCCTAAGGCAAGACAATGTACCTAACACTTTAGTCATAGGTGACTCTATAGTCCGGCACACTGATGTCCCTCTCACCAGGTTGAATAAGGAGAAAATTACAGTCAGCTGCCTGTCGGGTGCCAGGATCCGCCACATAACGCATGCACTCAAGTCACTCCACAACAAGTACAAATATGACTCTGTCATTGTCCATGTTGGAGTGAATGACTTGAGACGTACCTCCCTGGACTACATGAAAAGAGACATGGAAGAGCTCTCGGATCATGTGGCCCAGGCAGGTATGACCCTAGCCCTGAGTAGCATCCTGCCTTCGCCCAGAATGATACCACAATATAAGGATAAAACGATTGACTTCAACAACTGGCTAAGCTTATGGTGTCATTCAAAGGGGATCCAGTATCTGTCTGCCTGGAATGACATGACTGACAGACCACGATGCTTTGCCAGAGATGGTCTGCACCTGTCGCCCCTGGGATTCAGGTTACTGGCTAAGGCTCTTGCCACCCCTATAGTGCCTTTTTTAGGCAAACTTCAAAGGACAAAACCACCACCGTAACAGGTACAAGCATGCAAAATCTGAAGGTAATGCTACTCAATGCTAGAAGTCTAAACCTCAAAATGCACTCTCTCGAGGCACTCCTAAAAATGTAGAACATCGATATCTGTGCAGTAACTGAGACCTGGTTCAAGGCTCCAGAGAGCACCCCTGCAATACCAGGCTACAACTCTTACCACACTTTTCGGCCACCAAACCAGGACCGAAACACTAAAGGGGGAGGAGTGTCAATATTCACCAAGGATATTTACACCACCAGGCTAGTTGGCCAACACAATGTGTCTGAGATTCTCCAAGTGCAACTAACACTAGGTAAGACTGCAATCCAAACTGTAGCTTGCTACAGATCCCCCACCATACCCCAAGATTCTCACTACACCATTCTAAACATACTGGAAAATATTAAGATAGAACCAAACACCCTAATACTGGGTGATTTTAACTACCCTGCCATTAACTGGGAAAACTACTCATGTCCCAACACCTTTGCGCAACGGTTCTTGGAATTCATAAATTCCAATGCCCTGGATCAACTAATCCATAGTCCCACCAGGGCTCCAATATCCTAGACCTGGTCATTACCAACATGGGAAATCAATGCTCCATACCTATGGTCACCCCTCGTTAGTCAGGTCTGACCATAAGCTAATCACCCTTAACATCCACATCCCACCCCCAGTAAAGAAACCACCATAAAAACTTCTCCAAAGCCAACTTCATGCTACTCAAGTCAGAAGTGACAAACTTCATAACACCCATGCAGACGGAACTGAAAGTTCAACTGCTGAATCCTACACTAAGGCACTGTACGAGCACATCCACTCATGCATGAATCGTGCCATCCCAAATAGAACCAAAATGCTCTCATCCAAAAAAAGGAAGCCAATCTGGTGGTCCCCTGCCATAAACAAACTTTACAACAAAAGGAAGAAACTTTTGCAGAAAAGAGGAAAATCCCAGGATGCAAAAAACTCCCTTACTAGCCTCAGTAAGAAACTGAGATGCCTCATAAAATCCTCCAAAGCTACTTACGAAAATCGTAAAGACAACCAAAAAGCATTCTATAACTATGTCAAAAATCTAAATGGTAATGCTCAGATCTGCTCTGAGCTAAAACAGAATGGCATTAAATATACTGATCCAAAGGATATTGCCAATATCCTGGCAGATCAATTCAGTGCCAACTTCACCCCCCTCTCACCCCCTAAATGGCCCATCTCAATACCAGAAGATTGCCAAATTCCAGTAATAACGGCCACACAGGTACAAAATGCACTCTCTAAAGCCAAGAATACAGCATCCATGGGACCAGATGACATCCCGGGCTGTGTACTACATGAACTACAATATGAACTGGCACCTCACCTAAGTGTCATGTTTAATCATAGCCTCACCTCAGGTTTCGTGCCCACTGAGTGGCGCAGAGCTACAGTTATCCCAATCCACAAGGGGGATCCACCTTGGATCCCGTAAACTACCGTCCCATCAGTCTGACAAGCCTTATCTGCAAGGCCATGGAGTGTATTATCATGGAACTTATAAACAAAGACATTGGCAACCTTCAAACACTGGACCCCACCCAGTTTGGGTTTGTGAAGGGCCGATCTTGTCTCCTGAACCTGATTGACTTCTTTGAATCAGTCTCCAGAGCCATGGACAAGGGTAAGGTGGTCCACACAGCCTATCTAGACCTTGCCAAGGCCTTTGACACCATCCCCCCACTCTGGAATCATAGATAAACTTACTAAGTTGGGCATTAATCCCTATGTCACCCAATGGGTTGCTAAATGGCTTACTGATAGAACCCACACTGTAAAAGTAGCCGACTCCATATCCAGCTCCAGACAAGTGACAAGTGGAGTACCTCAGGGTTCAGTCCTGGGGCCGCTCTTGTTTGGTATCTACTTCTCTGAAGTACAGATCAACACTAAGGGACTCTGGCTAACAAAGTTTGCAGATGATTGCAAACTGGGAGTCATTATTGAATCCCCAAATGATGTGGATACTCTACAAAAGGGCCTTACAGAAACAGATGCTTGGTGCCAGAGCCATGGGCTCAAGCTCAATGCCAAGAAATGTATTGTTATCCCTTTGGGAAAAACATGTATCCATGAATTACCATATAGGTGGCAGTACACTAAACACAGAAAGTGTGATAAGAGACTTAGGGACACAGGTGGACAGTGGTCTCACCTTTGATAACCACATAGCCACAACAGTCAGAAAATCCTTCTATGTGGCACACCTCATCATGAAGGGCTTTTCATCCAGAAAAAAGGAGGTCATTGTCCCACTGTACTCATCCCTCATTAGACCCATTATAGAATACAACGCCCCATTTGGTATGTACCTCTCAAGACATCTGCAACAACTGGAAAGGCCTCAGAAATACCTCACTAAAAGAATCACAGGCCTAAAGCAGATGCCCTACGCTGACTGCCTTAAAAAACTCCAGCTATACACTGTCGCATATCGTCTACTCAGAGGCGATCTCTGCTTAACATACAAGGCCATGTCAAACCCAGAGCTGTTGGACATGCTACACTTAAAGAAACCCCAATCCCTCAGAGCTACACGCTCCAGGGATCTAAACCTTGTCATCACAATAAACAAAACATGCTGGAGGGATAGGTTCCTGACCCAGAGACTCCCCAGACTCTGGAATAGATTGCCCATGCATGTCAAGCAGAGTGCCTCTTTGAATCTCTTCAAGAGGAACCTTGACGATTGGATGGGAGAAAGGAAATTCACCCCAGGGATCACGTCAGTTGCCCTGCTAGACAGAGGTCCAGGAAAGTAAATAATGTGGGAGGAAATAGCCAGGGAATTGTTATGGCTAGGCTTGTATAGGCCCTAGGGCTGATAGCCTAGTACCAACCTATGAACAAGGCCAGACAGGAAAGTTGACAAAGAAGAGTCTTTGGGATGAAAGCCTGACAAACGGAACAGGACATATGGTCGTGGGAAGCACCAAGACAAAATAAGCACAGTTTGTGACTGTCTTTATAAGGAACCTGTCTCTTGCACTGGCATTTACCCTTTCTGGATGACATGAAACCCCACAAGCAAAAACAAAAGGAAAAAAGATAACAGCAAAAACCCCAATGGGGCACTTATCTGAAATGGCTTGGTGAATCAGTAACGAAGCAGGTGCTCAGACAGATGATCAAATGATGGCATTCAGACTGGCAGCAAATTTGTTCTGAGGATGGTATGTCCGGACGTCACCATTATGCTCTACAGTAAATGCAGGGAGCATAAGTGTAACATACAGAATATCTTAAAGCAACCTAAAGGCTTTGGTATATTGGCTGGATGTTGGGTCACCCTTGGCAGGGGATCCCAATTGTAAAGAATTTCCCTATTGTAAATACTGCAACAGTGAAATGGAAGGAAACTGTGGAGGATCCATTGGTAGATATGCTGAAATAGCTACAAGATGTACCTTAATAATGGAGTGCTAAATGCCAAAAGCTAGTAATTCTCACAAATATGCGTACCAGTGCCCTGGTTGTCAATAAAGCACCAACTAGAAAAAAGCTCTTCTGCTTGCCAATATAGAACTTTCTAGCAGCAGGCATTAGAACTGAATCATCCAAGCAGTCTGTTGAAGATGTTTGAGATTGGGATTTATCAAACCCCCATTGTCTTGTGCGAGTAGGTCTAGTTTTTGAGGAAGCTTGTACTAATTGCCCTCAGTCATTTACTTAAGAAGGGAGAACCAATGTTGCCTGGACCAAAAGGTGTAAAGTACAGTTTTGTACCTACCATAAATGTAGATGTTCGAGTATATACTGCTGCAGTCATCACACTTGGGTTATCCTGCCGTCAGGCGGTCCTGCATTCGGCCGAATCCCAAAGTCTTGGTCCGGCGTCGGTTGTCGTTGCTTCTTCCCTGACGTCAGAGCAACAGGGGGATAAAAGAGGCAGCCGACGCCATTTTCTTCAGTTTTTCTTGCCCCAGATGTCAGGTGCCCCCGACTAGGAAGGCAATACAAATAACTATGCAAAAATACCTTAGTAGATAAACAATAGTACTAGCTGTTAGCAAATACACCATATGGACATGCATCAAATAGATGGCTGTACATAGAGTTATAACTAACACCCTGGTATGTAGAGAGAGGGATGGTGAGAGGGTAACCTGGACTGCAGCAGTATATACACTCAAACATCTACATTTATGGTAGGTACAAAACTGTACTATGTTCATCGTGTTATACTGCTGCAGTCATCACACTTGGGTTGAATCCCAAAGCTATGGATGGGTGGCTGGTACTAAACTGGGTTAGGTGAAGCTAGGATGCCCTGCAAAATTGCAGTGTTAAAACCAGCTCTGGTTTTTGAGTATAATGGAAGGTGGCAGTGCTTGGTAAAGGTGTGCACTGAACTCAAGTAGCTGCCTCCAGAATGTTCTTGGTTGGAACCCCCCTGAGAAAGGCTGCTGAGGTTGCTGTAGCCCTGGTAGAGTGGGACCTAATATTAACAGGCACTGCTTTCCCATGGTGCAAGTAGCAAAAGCGGATACAATGTGCTATCCATTTGGAGATGGTCTGTTTTGAAATAGCCTTTCCTTGTGAACCTGCAGCATAGGATACAAAGAGTTGGTCAGTTTTTCTGAAGGTCTTTGTCTTATCCAAATAGTAACGTAGCTGTCTGTGAATGTCCAAAGAGTGAAGGAGTCTTTCTCCTTTATTCTGGGGATTTGGATAAAAGGTGGGTAAATGAATGGTCTGATTCAAAGCCACACTGGATACTACCTTTGGCATAAAGGTAGGGTTAGTACGTAAAGAGACTCTGTACTGATGGAAAATGATGAAAGGTTCCACTGCCATAAGTGCCTGTAGTTCTGAGACCCTGCGTGCTGAGGTGACAGCCAGCAACAGAGCTGTTTTCCATGACAAGTATTGTAGTTCTGCTGAGAAGGCCGGTTCGAAAGGAGGCAGTGTTAATTTTTCTAAAACGAAGCTGAGGTCCCAAGCTGGCGTTGGGGGTTTTCTGGGGGGTCTTATATTCTTAGCCCCTCTGAGAAACTGCCTTAGTAAAGGTTGTGAGAATATGGGAGGATCCGTATTTTATTGAGCTGAAATGGCTGAAGCATGGATCTTAATGGATGAGGAAGAAAGGCCTTTGTGTAGCATCTCAGTTAAGTATTGCAGTATTTGAGGAATGTTTATCCAAGGATTCTGGCCTTTAGCCTGGTTCCATGCACAAAATCTTTTCCATTTGTCTGAGTAAGTTTTTCTGGTGCTGGGCCTCCTGGCCTCAAAAATGACATTCAGGACGTCCTTTGAGAGAAGTGTTGATTGATAATTCAAGGTATTCTCCATGCAGCTAAATTTAAAGTCCTGAGCTGACTGTGAAGGATCTGAAAGTTTTGCTGAGTCAACAGAAGTGGGAGTTGAGGTAAGATCCATGGAGGGCTGTGAGTCAAGGTCCTTAGTAATGGGTACCAGTGCTGACGTGGCCAGTCCGGAGCAATGAGGATCATTTGTGGTCTCTCTGATCTGCCTTTCAGTAATACCTTGGTCAGGAGAGGTAGTGGTGGGAAGGCATAGACTGTCAATGCTGTCCAACTGAATGATAGGGCGCCCACATTCCAGGCTAGGGAATGATAAGTCCTTGTGCAAAATTTCTGTAGTTGGCAATTGTTGGGGGAGGCAAATAGATCTATGTCTGGGCGTCCCCACGTTTGAGTTATCATTGAAAATACTTGTGGGTGTAGTCTCCACTCGTGAGGATCTGCCAAATTTCTGCTTAATTCGTCTGCCAATATGTTTTCCTTTCCTGGCAGGAATTGTGGTTGCAATTGTACTTGGTAAGTCAATGCTGTGTTCCACAAGGTCATTGCCTGTCTGCATAAAGGGTAGGAGTGTGTTCCTCCCTATTTGTTTATGTACCACATAAATGTGGTGTTGTCTGTCCTTATTAGTAGTTGTCCTGGATGCAAGTGGTACTTGAAGGCTGTCAGTGCATTTTGCGCAGCTAGCATCTCCTTTTGGTTGATGCGTAGGTGCATTTGTTTTGCAGACCATTTGCCCTGTATGCACTGTCCTGCCATGTGTGCTCCCCAGGCGTAGTCTGAAGAATCTGTTGTCATAGTTTGGTTTGCTGGAGGTAAGACAAAAGGAAGACCCTTGTTTATTTGACATGCTTGAGCCCACCATAGGAACTCTTTTTGAAGGCAGGGAATGAGAGGTATACTTGTTTCGAGGCTGTGCCTATGTTGAGCCCACACACTTTTCAGGTACCATTTTAATTTCCTCATATGCAGCTTTGCATGTGGAATTAGTTGAATGCAAGATGCCATGAACCCCAATGCCTGCAGGATTTTCCTTGCAGTGAGCTGGGTAAAAGTTGCCATCTTTTTGAAGTATTGAGTCAGTTGTTTTTGTTTGTCTGGCGTGAGATAAGCCATCTGGGCCGTTGTATTTAAGCTGGCACCCAGGAATATTATGTCTTGTGAGGGTATTAGCTTGGATTTCTTTTTGTTTACTGTGTCCCCTAGGCAACTTAGCAGCTTTGTTACAAATGCCAGATGCTGTAATAGAATGGCCTTGCTGTCCGCTTGGATCAGGCAGTCGCCCAGATATGGATAAATTTGTATTCCTCGTCGTCTGCAGTATGCAATTACTGATTCCAGGCATTTCGTAAATACTCTGGGTGCAGTAGATAAGCCAAAAAGCAATGCAGCGAATTGATAATGCGTTGTACCTGCCAGAAATCTGAGGTATCTTCTGCAATCTTGTCTGATAGGGACATGCAGGTATGCCTCTTTGAGGTCCAACGTTACCAGCCAAGACTCCTTGCCCAGCATGGGAAGAAGCTGCTGTAGTGTGAGCATTTTGAATTTGGGTACCTCCAGGTATGTGTTTAGAATTGAGAGGTCTAAAATGGGTCTCCAGGCTTTGTCCTTTCTTGGTACTAGAAATAGTCTTGAGTAAAAACCTTGACCTTGCTCCTTTGTAGGTACCTTTTGAATTGCTTTCATATCCATGAGAGCTGAAATTTGCGTTTGTGCCTCTGCCCATTGGTTTGGAGGCAGATTTGGCATGCCTCTCATCCGTGGTAAAGTGTGGAAATGAAATCTGTAGCCTTGGGTAATAATATCCAGAACCCATTTGCCCTTTTTTTATGATGCGCCAATTTTGTGGAAATAGAGCCAGTTTTCCTCCCAAAGGTGCTGCCAGGGCAATTTTGCTTGGCAGGCGAAGAGGGAAGTCATTGTGTTTGTTTCCTGAGGGGTTGAGATCTTTCATCTCCACCTCTTTGAGTTGTTGTATGCCATTGTCTAGGCCTGAAAGAACCTTGTGGCTGTCCTCTGCCACTTGGGCTTCTGTACCTACCCCATTGGGGTCTGTCTGATGCAGGAAAGGACCAGTTTTCTGATGGCCAGATTCTGCTGAAACGAGGAGGCTGTACCTGTAAAAAATCTTTAACTGTCTGCGTAGATTTTGCCTTTTCTTCCATTTTCTTTAAAACTTCCTCTGCTTTGACACCATATAATACATCTTTCTGCAATGGAGCATCCAATAACTTTGCTTTGACAAGTTCTGGTAAGGCTTGCTCTTTTAGCCAAGCATGTCTACATATTACAGATCCTGTGACAGCTGCTCTACATGAGGCTTCCAATGAATCAAAACCACACTGTAAGGTATGCTTTCCCACCTGTTCTGCTGCATGCAGCAAATCCTGCATCTCTTTGAAATCAGGTTGATCTGTCTGAGGGATCATTTTCTGCTTTAACTGTGTAATCAAGTACTGCTGGTATTTTAGCATGTGGAATTGGCATTTTAAGGCCCTCATGGCCAAAGTGGCAGACGTATACACTTTCTTCCCCCATCTTTCTAATGCTCTGGAATCCCTCTCTGAAGGTAGTGGATTCTTAGCAGTAGAGGCCTTAATCCCTCTGGGACCCTGGGAAATGGTTTCGGGGTCTGCAATAGGGCTTTTATATAGAAACTTATGAGAATCAGGAACTCGGTAGTATCTGTCTGGTTTAGCTGGTGCAGGAGGTAAGGAATCTGGGTTTAGACTAGATTCGGTGTAAACATCATCCAAAATGTCTAAAACTGGAGGAATTCCAAGGGGTCTATGCTGTGGAAGAAGAAGAAAAGTACAGTTTTGTACCTACCATAAATGTAGATGTTCGAGTGCTAATACAGCTGCAGTCATAACAGATGGGTTATCCTGCCGTCAGGTGGGTCTTCGGTCGGCCGAATTCCAAAGTCTAGGTCCGGCGTCAGATGTCGTCGCTTCTTCCTTGACGTCAGTGCGGCAGGGGTATAAAAGAACCTGCCGACACCATTTTCTTCAGTTTTTCTTGCCCCAGATGTCAGGTGCCCCCAGAAGGAAGGCAAAACATAAATTTATGTAATAATGCAATGCAATATAATCAAAAAACAGTAGTTGCAAGCAAATACACCATAAAAGAATACCCCAATCAGGTTGTATGAGGAGGTGTTAGCCATTAGGCCTGTCCCAAGAGGGGAAGGAGGGAGGGAAACCTGGACTGCAGCTGTATTAGCACTCTAACATCTACATTTATGGTAGGTACAAAACTGTACTATGTTCATCGTGCATACAGCTGCAGTCATAACAGATGGGTAGAATCCCAAAGCTAAAAAAGGGGTGGTAGGCACTAAGTGGAACTAGGAGGAGCAAGGATGCCCTGCAAGACTGCAGTGGCAAAGCCCACTCTAGATTTGGAGTATAATGGTAGGTAATAGTGCTTGGAGAAAGTATGTACAGAACTCCAAGTGGCTGCTTCCAAAATATCTTTGGTAGGAACCCCCCTGAGGAAAGCTGCAGAGGTAGCTGTGGCCCTTGTGGAGTGAGCACTGATGCCTGTAGGTACAGTTTTACCATGAAAAGAATAACAAAAGCGTATGCAGTGGGCTATCCATTTTGAGATTGTCTGTTTGGAAATAGCCTTCCCTTGAGCACCTGTAGAATAGGACAAAGAGCTGCTCTGATTTTCTGAATGGCTTTGTTCTGTCCAAATAATAACGAAGCTGTCTGTGAATGTCCAAGGAGTGTAGTAGTCTCTCCCCTTTGTTTTGTGGATTAGGATAAAAGGTAGTTAAGTGGATAGCCTGATTCGAGGCTACCCTGGATACTACCTTTGGCATAAAGGAAGGGTTGGTTCGTAAGGAAACTCTGTCCTGATGGAAAATTATGAAAGACTGCACAGCCATGAGGGCTTGTAGTTCCGAAACCCTGCGTGCTGAGGTGATAGCCAGAAGGAAGGCTGTTTTCCATGACAAATATTGCAGTTCTGTTGAAGCAGCTGGCTCAAATGGAGGCAGGGTCAGTTTTTCTAGAATGAAATTGAGGTCCCAAGCAGGTACTGGTTGCTTCCTTGGGGGTTTTATATTCTTAGCCCCTCTGAGGAACTGTCTTAAGAGAGAGTGAGAGAATAAAGGAGGATCAGTGTTGTATTGAGCAGAAATGGCTGAGGCATGGATTTTGATGGAGGAGAATGAAAGTCCACTGCTTAGCATCTCAGCTAGGTACTGTAATATTTGAGGTAAATTCAGTATTCCAGGATTCTGACCCTTTTTCTGATTCCAGGCACAAAACCGGTTCCATTTTGCGGAGTAGGCTTTTCTAGTAGAAGGCCTTCTGGCCTCCAAAATGACATCCTGCACCTCCTTGGAGAGTAGGGTCTGTTGTGAATTTAAGGAATCCTCCATGCGGCTAGATTGAGTGTTTTCAGCTGACTGTGAAGAGTTATGAAGTTGTGCTGAGTCAACAGAAGAGGCATTAGAGGCAGGATCCATGGTGGGGAATGCGTCAGGCTCCTCAGGAGTGGGTACCAGTGTTGTCTTGGCCAGTCTGGAGCAATGAGAATCATCTTTGGTCTGTCTGCTCTGGCTTTTAATAGAACTTTGGGCAGCAGAGGAAGAGGTGGAAAGGAATAAACTATCATTGTTGTCCAACTGAAAGAGAGTGCGTCCACTTTCCAGGCCTGTGGATGATAGGTCCTTGAGCAGAATTTTGTCAATTGGTAATTTCTGTGGGTAGCAAAGAGATCTATGTCTGGCCTTCCCCATGCTTGAATTATCTTTGTAAAAACTTGAGTATGCAACTTCCATTCGTGTGGATCTGTCATATTTCTGCTTAGGTTGTCTGCCAGCGTGTTTTCCTTGCCTGGCAGGAATTGTGCTTGAAGTTGGATTTGTAATTCCAGAGCCATGCTCCAAAGAGACATGGCTAGCCTGTACAGGGGATATGAATGGGTTCCTCCCTGTTTGTTTATGTACCACATCACTGTGGTGTTGTCTGTCATTATCAATAGCTGGCCTGGATGCAGTAGGTCTTTGAAAGCCATAATAGCATATTTTACTGCTAGCATTTCCTTTTGATTGATGTGTAGGTGCTTTTCTTTTTGGGACCATTTGCCCTGAATGCACTGATCTGTCATGTGCGCCCCCCCAGGCATAGTCCGAGGCATCTGTTGTGATGATTTGATTTGCTTGAGGCAAGCAGAATGGGAGACCTAGGTTTTCTTTGGCATGCTTCAGCCCACCACAGAAATTCCTTTTGGAGGCATGGAATCAGTGGTATAATTGTTTCCAAACTGTGGCTGTGTTGAGACCATAAGTTTTTTTAGGTACCATTGAAGTTTCCTCATATGCAGCTTTGCACATGGGATTAGCAGGATGCAAGATGCCATGAATCCCAGAGCCTGCAGGATTTTCCTTGCAGTCAGCCTGGTGAAGGCTGCCAGTTTTCTGAAGTATTGAGTTAGTTGCCCTTGTTTCTCTGGCATGAGGTAGGCCATCTGGGTGTTTGTATTCAAGCTGGCACCCAGGAAAATTATTGTTTGAGAGTGTATTAGTCTTGATTTCTTTTTGTTGACTGTGTATCCCAGAAAGTTCAACAACTGTATTACAAACGCCAGGTGTTTCAGAAGTATGTGTTTGCTGTCCGCTTGGATCAGGCAGTCGTCCAAATATGGGTATATTTGTATCCCTTGAAGTCTGCAGAAGGCAATTACTGATGCCAGGCATTTCATGAACACTCTGGGCGCAGTAGATAAGCCAAAGGGCAATGCAGAGAATTGATAATGGGTTGAACCTGCAAGAAATCTGAGGTATCTTCTGCAATCTTGTCTGATAGGGACATGCAGGTATGCCTCCTTGAGGTCCAATGTTACCAGTCAAGACTCCTTGCCCAGCATGAGAAGAAGCTGCTGTAATGTGAGCATCTTAAATTTTGGTACGAGTAAATATGTGTTTAGGATGGATAGGTCCAAAATAGGTCTCCAATCTTTGTCCTTCCTTGGTACCAGGAATAGTCTGGAATAAAAACCTTGACCCTGTTCTTGTGCAGGTACCTCTTGAATAGCTTTCATGTCCATGAGAGCTGAAATTTGTTTTTGTGCCTCTGCCCTTTGATTTTGTGGCAGGTTTGGCATGCCTCTCATTTTTGGAAGGGTGTGAAAGTGGAATCTGTAGCCTCTGTCTATAATGTCCAGGATCCATTTGTCTTTTGTGACAATATGCCAATTTTTCGAAAATAATGCCAGTTTTCCACCTAAAGGTGCTACCATTAGAGCTTTGCTTGGCATGCAAAGGGGAAAGTCATTGGTTCTGCTTTCTGAATGGCTGTGATCTATCCTCTCCACCACTTGGTGTAGGTGCTTGCCATTGTCTGCCTCTAAATGATCCTTGAGATTGCCCTCTACCCCTCGGGCGTGTGTATCTACCTCTTTGAGGTCTGTCCGTGGCTGGAAAGGACCAATTTTTTGAAGGCCAATTTCTACTGAAACGTGGAGATTGTACCTGTAGGAAGTCTTTCACTGTTTGCATTGATTTTGCCTTTTCCTCCATTTTCTTTAATACCTCCTCAGCTTTAACACCAAACAATACATATTTTTGAAGAGGTGCATCTAGTAATTTAGCTTTGACATGATCTGGTAAGGTTTGATCTTTGAGCCAAGCATGTCTATGTATGACTGATCCTGTAACAGCAGCTCTACATGAGGCCTCTAAAGCATCAAAACCACATTGCAAGGTATGTTTACCCACTTGTTCTGCACTATGCAACAAATCCTGCAACTCCTTCAAGTCTGGATGTTCAGGTTGTGACATTTTGCTTTTCAACTGAGATAACAAAAACTGTTGATACTTTAACATATGGAACTGACAGTTTAATGCCCTCATGGTTAAAGTGGCCGAGGTGTATACCTTTTCCCCCCACCTTTCTAAAGCTCTGGAGTCTCTCTCTGAAGATAATGGATTTTTGGCAGTGGAGGCCTTAATTCCCTTGGGACCCTGTGAAATAGTTTCTGGGTTAGCCGCGTGGCTTTTGTATAGGAATTGGTGTGAATCAGGAACCCGGTAATACCTGTCAGGCTTGACTGGAGCTGGAGGTAAAGAATCTGGGTTAAGGCTGGCCTCTGAATACACATCATCTAGTATGTCTAAGACAGGAGGGATAGCCAGAGGCCTGTGCTGAGGGAGCAAGAGGAAATCCCTGAGCCTTTTCTTGGAGTCTCAGTAATCTTGGCCTTCCCAGTGGAAGTGTTCCCTCAAGGTATGCAAGGTTTCCCCAAAAGAATAGTCCTCGGGGGGGGGGGGGGACAGAAGGAATGGACTCCTCTGCATCAGAATCTTCAAAAGGGGAGTATGAATGTTCCTGGTCTTCAGAATGTTCTGAAGTAATGGAGGCCTGGTCCGAGGAAGGGTATTCTTCCTCCACTCTGGGCCTTTTGTCCGAGGGGGGTTGAGAACCCCTGATAAGAGTAATCAAATCCTCAGCCATTTTGAGCATCTGTTTTTTAGGCATGGAGCCTTGAGAGGGGCCCAGTGGAGCTTGTCTTTTAGTATGCATGGCTGCTTTAGATCTAGTGAAAGAATTAATGGAAAAAGAAGAAGGCCTGAAGACACCTTGACAGGTGGCAGGCCTGTCTAAACTCTGAGTTTCCCCACCAAGAGTGGCGTCAGTATCTGTAATCGGGGGTGTGGGCCGAGGAGCCTGCAACCTCGGGCACAGAAGACACCACTAAGGAAGTGTCATCGGTAGTCAGGGGCTGCATAGGCGCCTCGCTGAGAACCGGAGCACCTGTAGTCGGCTTTAGCGTGGTGTCGGTAGAAGTTGCGGACCTCGTATGTCAGTCCTTATCTTTGTGTCTTTTACTCAAAACTGGAGTCGGAGCATCCGACGACATAATGTAATTAAACCTTTTGCCAAAATAGTGTTGGGCAAACTCCGTCCGACGCTTAATAGTGCATTTGTTGAATGTAGCACAAAAATGACAGGCCGAGATGTCGTGGTCTGGGCCGAAGCAAGGAATGCAGAGGGAATGGAAATCCTTATGCGATATTTGCTTCCCACATGAAATGCAATTATTAACTTTGTCTGACATCGGTCTGAGGCAAGAAAAATTTCCCCAACGGGGTACTTAGCTTTCAAGAAGACTTCGGTTGAGAAATATTCGTAATCTCAGGAGCTGGCCGACTGGTACTTGCGAACTGCTTCTGCTTCGGGCACCGCGCGGCAAGAAAGACTGAAGAAAATGGCATTGGCTGGTTCTTTTATACTCCTGCCGCACTGACGTCAGGGACGAAGCGACGACATCCGACGCCGGACATAGACTTTGGAATTCAGCCGACCGAGGACCCGCCTGATGGCAGGATAACCCATCTGTTATGACTGCAGCTGTATGCACGATGAACATCTCACGGAGTCTTTTCTTAGAGTCAGAGTAATCTTGGTCTTCCCAGTGGAAGTGTTCCCTCATGGTGTGTAAAGTTCCCCAAAAGACTAGTCTTCAGGGGGGGAGACAGAGGGAATGGACTCTTCAGCATCTGAGTCTTCATAAGGAGGGAAGGAATAATCCTGGTCCTCAGTTAGCTGAGGAAATGGATGCTTGCTCAGAGGAAGGATAATCTTCCTCCAGTCTAGGCCTTTTGTCAGGAGGGGGTTGTGAACCCCTGATAAGGGTAATTAAATCCTCAGCCATTTTAAGCATCTGTTTTTAGGCATAGGGGCCTGTGGGGGGGGGGGTCTGTGGACCCGGTTTCCTAACTTTTAAGGGGGCTTTAAGTTTAGCATAAGACTTAATAGAGATAGTTGTCGGTTTGAAGACACCTTCAGAAACCGAAGGCCTGTCCAAAATCTCCGGATCACCGTCAGGGTTGGCGTCTGAGGGTTGAGATGGAACCGGCTCCTGAGGCCCAGCTGATTCGGTCTGGGAGGCCGTCAGAATTTCTAAATCAGCGGTAGTCAGGGGCTGCGTAGGCGCCTCGCTGAAAACCGGAGAACCGGCGGCAAGCCTTGCTCAGGCCTCGGTATCTGGTCTTGGCCTTGGTTGCCTGTCCTTATCCTTGCGTTTTTTAATCGTTGCTGATGTCGGTTGCTCTGATGACATGCTATAGTTAAATTTTCTGCCAAAATAATGTCGGGCGAAATCTGCCCAACACTTGATTGCACGTTTGTTGAACCTAGCACAAAACCGACAACCAGAGACGTTGTGGTCTGGGCCTAGGCAAGGAATACAATAAGAATGAAAATCCTTATGAGGTATTTGCTTCCCACAAGAAATGCAGTTATTAACTTTGTCTGACATCGGTCTGAGGCAAGAAAAGTTTCCCCAATGGGGTACTTAGCTTTAGAGAAGACTTCGGGCTGAAATTCAATTCAAAAATCTCAGGAGCTAGCCGACCGGCACTTGCGAACTGCTTCTGCTTCGGGCACCACGTGGCAAGAAAGACTGAAGAAAATGGCATCGGCTGCCTCTTTTATCCCCCTGTCGCTCTAACGTCAGGGAAGAAGCGACGACAACCGACGCCGGACCAAGACTTTGGGATTCGGCCGACTGCGGGACCGCCTGATGGCAGGATAACCCAAGTGTGATGACTCTGCAGCAGTATAACACGATGAACATCCACAATTACTTTTGAAGTCTCCTAAATTTTAAGAATTACCCTGAATATCAATGGAAAGGGTGGAAATGCATGAAAGAGCATTCCTGTCTAAGGGAATGAAAAAGCCTCTATATTCCAGGTGCGTTTGCATGAAGTCCTGGAGCAGAATCTGGGGAGCCATTTGTATTGAAAGTGGTAAACATATTTACTTGAAGTGTACCCCATAACTGGATCAATTCCTGGAAGAACCACTCATCAAATTTCCATTCCTGAGGGTCTACCCTAGTCCTGCTCAGGTTATCTGCCATAACATTCTGCAGTGATGGAATGTAAGATACTTGGTGGGTTAAAGAGCACTGAAATGCTAACTCCAAGTGATCAAAGTCAGCCTGCTTAGAAGGTACAACCTTGTGCCACCTTGCTTTTTGATATACCTCATCAGAGTGGTGTTGTCTGTAATCATCTAGAGAGCTCCTGGGAAGCATAGTTGATGAAAATATTTTACTGTATGGACTACAGCCAACATTTCTCTTAAATCTACGTGCTTTGGTATGTCTGAAGAATCTCACAGGCCACGAACTTTTACTCCTATAGAAACTGCTCCCAATCAAAGAATGAACTGGCGGTTGAAGAGAAAATGAGAGAAATGCATTTGCTTGTATTTGTAGTCTCCACCAGTGCAGTTCCTTTTTTTTACAAAGCTCAAGACTGGTAACTGAAAATTCAGAAGATGCAAGTGCTGGGTCAACATGTTTTTTAGATACCACTGAATCTTCCTCATGTGCAACCTGGTGACAGAAATCTTTAGAATAAGAGATGTCATGAACCCCAGTATCTTAAGAAGGTCTCTGGCTAAAGTCGGGGACTGAATTTACAAACTCAGGAAAGTTTCCAGATGGAAATCCACCTTCTCTTGGATTTTGGTTTTGTGAAAGGTAGATCATGCCCGCTCAACCTGGTTGACTTCTTTGAGTCAATCACCAGGGCTGTGGATGAGGGCAAGGCAGTTCATACAGCCTACCTCGATCTGGCCAAGGCCTTTGATACCATTCCTCACTCAGGAATTATTGATAAACTCACCAAGCTAGGCAGCAATCCCTATATCACTAGGTGGGTTGCCAATTGGCTCACAGAACCCATAGTGTGAAAGTAGTGGACTAAGTCACACTGCCAACCACTCACGAGTGGAGTCCCACAGGAATCAGTCCTGGGTTCTCTCCTGTTTGACATCTACTTCTCAGAAGTCCAGGCCAACACAGAGGGGACTCTGGTTGACCAAGTTTGCAGACTACAAGCTGGGAGTCATTATTAACTCTCCAAGTGATGTAGATATCCTACAGAAAGGCCTCACCGAGACCAATGACTGGTGTCGAAACCATAGCCTTAAGCTTAATGTCAAAAAAATGCGTCGTCGTCCCCTTTGGGAAAAACTCAGTTTCCACTAATTACCACATTAATGGGAGCCCACTGAAGACGTTATAAGAGATCTGGGAACACAGGTTTTCGACCACCACATTGCCACTGTGGTCAGAAAGTCCTTCTATGTGGCACATCTCATTACCAAGGGTTTTGCAACCAGGAAGAAAGAGGTCATCATCTCTCTCTACTCTTCCCTAATTAGGTCAATCATAGAATATAATTCCCTATTTGGCATGTACCTCACTAGACACATGCAACAGCATGCTACATCTAAAGAAATCCCAGTCCCTCCACACCACATACTCCAGAGACCTCAGCCTCATTACCACAATCAACAGAACATGCTGGAGGGACAGGTTCATAACCCAGAGACTTGCCCATGCTCTGGAATAGACTTCCCATATATGTCACGCAGAGAACCTCACTGGCCCTCTTCAAGAGAAACCTTGATGAGTGGATGGGAAAAAGAAAGTTCACCCTGGGGATCACTCTAGTGGCTCTACTTGATAAAGGGACTGGGAATTAACGTCGGGTGGCACGATGCCAGGGCACTTCTATGGGCTAGGCTTGTAAAGGCTCCAGGATCATTAGCCTAGTACACACCTATGGAAAAGGCTTTTTACTGCAGTGTCTACAACTATAAGACATCTTACAAAGACAATACAATGTGATGGTGTCAAGGAGGATTTCTGAAAGTTTATTTGTAATCTCAGATAGGTCAGAAGATATGGACTCTCAACATCTGGGAAAAAACGTGTAACGATAAGATGTCTAAATAAGGGAAAATGTGAGTGCCATTTAGTCTGAATTAATTATGACTTGAGCTAGAGACTCTGTAAACATTCCTGGAGCATTAGATAATCCAAAGGCTAATGAAGAGAATGGATAGTTAGACCCAGACAAAGAAAATCCTAGAAATTTCCTGAAGCCTTTGGTTATGGAAATGTGATGATATGCAGCTTTTAGGTGCAATGTGGGGAAAGAGAAATCATATTCTGAAGGGTCAACATCTTGAATTTTGGAGCATCCCCATATAGATTTAGGAAGGAAAGATCAAGAATTTATCTCAAAGAAGACTGTTTGGTATCAGAAACATTTTGGAATAGAAGACTTTTCCCTTTGATTTAATAGTACTTGTTCTAGGAGTCCCACTGCAAGCAAGTACTAAACCACCTGATGGAAAAAAATTTTTGTTTGGTTTGAAGGATGGGGAGGAACTCCTCTAAAGGGCGTCTTTGTAGCCAGTGCAAAATGTAACCCTCCTGAAACACCTTCAACACACAAGGGTCTGTTATAATATGTTGCCAAAGGAGAATGAACAGAGGTGGTACACTGACACAGTGGATAGCATTGTCGCCTCACAGCAGGAAGTCCCCCGGTTCGATTCTTGGCTGGTGTGCCTTGTGTGTGGAATCTCCATGTCCTCCCTGTAGTCATGTCGGTTTCCTCCGGGTGTTCTGGTTTCTTTCCACATTCCAAAGACATGCAGTAGGTGGATTGCACACTCCTAAATTGGTAATTGGTTTGACTGTGCATGCAAATGTACTGTGTGGCAGAAGTACCATGGCAGGGTTACCCACCCAGCAGTATAAACCTTGGTTCTAGATGACTCTCACTGTGGAAGTGACACCCCGACCCCATATGCAAAAATGGGAAGGAGGGCTATGGATGGATGGAATGAAGATAGTTGCTGGGACAGTTTTTTGAGAGATGAGGGAAGGAGGATAAGGGATGAAGAATGCTAGCAAAGTCATTCTAAAGTTGTAGACTTTCCCTTTCTTTTGGAAAGATTCATTGTATTTTATTGCCCCCCTCCTGGCCATCTCTTTTTGTTCACCCTGTTTGGCCAGAGAAGCCAGGGATTGCTTGTTCAGTTTCTTAGACGTGAAACAGGTTTTGGGAGATTTAGAAGGGGGGAACCTAAAAATATTAACTCCCTGAATTAATTTGCCTCTCTCAACATCTCTATTCAGGACTGGAGTAGCAGATGGGTCAAATAAAACCTCCTTATCTAAAGCTAATTTCAAAATTTCAGACTTTACCTCATAAGAAAACACTTGAATTTGTACCTAGGGATATCTCCTCAAAACATCAGCAGAAGCAGTCTCTAGACATTAACTGCACAATAATACACACTCCTTAAGGCATGTTTAGATAGCTGAGAAATGTCAGAAACAATAGAATGGAGATAAACACTACTTTTAAGGCAAGAGTGGTAGCTAGGTCTCTCAGATGGCCAACACAAAAAACACAAACTTCCACCCATGGTTCTGATATTTAAGAATTCTTTATGCCAAAGTGGGAAAAGATCTTTACTAAATCTGTCCAAAATCTTCCTCTCCTTTTTGCTGGGAAGGGCTGGATGACAAAAGGAGCTTGTTCTCAGCTGGCATAGGCCTATCTGCTTTTTTTAGAGAACTGAAAGTTGTGAATTAGGGTTGGCAGGCAGGCAGTGCTGTATACATCCTCTTGGGCTGGCAAGTACAGGTGGAAAAGTCATAAAATGAGGCATAATCCACTTGTAACTTACAGAACATCTCCACAATTCAGTGGGAATATACATGGGGGTGGGGGTGGGGGAGGAAAAGTCTTCCAAAGGAGATTGTGAGAAACAGTCTTCCTCAACATCAGAGTTTTGGGTTTCTGAATCTGCAGGAGAAGCCCAGTCTATGTCTATGTCAGAATTATTTGACATGTCTTCTCAGGAATACGTTAACTTGACCTCTACAGGTACTGGATTCTGTGTACAAAGATTGACGACTAAATTTTTTTTGCTTACGGAAAGAAAAATTAGGTCTTCAGATGAACTAAGTTTAATCTTTTTTTTTTTATTTAAAGGTATTACATGTGACTGGTATTAAGCAGCAAGTTAGATTTTGTTAACCATATTTCAATGTCAGTGAATGATTTTTGAGTCATCTCCCGTAATTTTGTTATGGATAGGGTACAGCAGACAAGGGTTAAATCATCAGCATATTGTACAAGAGTGGCAAGTGCTGTAGCGGTATGAAGTTTATTTATGAAAATATTAAATAGAAGGGGGCCGAGTATTGACCCTTGGGGAATACCAACAGAGATTGGCTGAAATGCTGAAAGGTTCTGTTGCCATTTAGTTGCCTGCTGACTGCATAAATAACTGTGAAATCAAGAGAGGAAGGGGTAAAGTGACACCTAGTATTGCAAGTTCATAGAGGAGCTTTTGGTGGGACACTGTGTCAAATGCTTTGGAAAAGAAAAAGTGAAGAAACATGGTTGCCTTCATTTCTGTATTGGTTTACTATGTTGGTTAAGTTGAGGAGGGCAGTAATAGTACTGTGGTTAGGCCTGAAACTCTGCTGGGTATTGGAGAGGAGGTTGTGTATGGTTGTACGTTTCATAAGCTGAAAGTGAATACATTGCTCAAGGATTCTAGAGAAGGGTGATATGATAGCAAGCAAAAGGTCTATAGTTTAACTCTGTTAAAGTACCTCCTTTGTAAAGGGGTATAATAATGGATTTTTTTCCAGAAGGATAGGACATAGTTTTCAGTTACTGACCAGTTGATATGAATGGAGACTGGGAATGCTACTGTTTTCTGTGCCTATTTTCAGGAACTCAGTAAAAGGTTATCGGCAGCAGAGGTTGCTGCTTTTAACTTGGCTAGTATTTTTTTTTATGGTTGATGCCTCGACAGGCTGAAAACTAAAAGACTAGGTGCTGCTTTCAACAACAGATGGAAGCTGGATGGGTAAAGTGAGGTGGTCATTGATCAATGATCGAATTGACTGGATAAAATGAGCGTTGAACTTAGTGGCAATGGAATTTTTGTTGTTTGAAGTAGGACAGGTTGCAGTTGTATGGCCAAGGTGCAATAGTTTATTTAGAGAGGACCAAAATAGCTTGGGGTTGTTTTGGTGCTTTTTTTAAGAGATTACTGTAGTATGATTTCTTGTCAGATTTAACAAAGATCTTGGTACGGTTTCTAAGATATCTAAAATTTTGGCGTAGGCATGTTGTGTTTTATTCTTAAACCATTATTTTCATGCCTCATCTCTTAGCAGCATGAGCTAATTTTGGTCTCTTTGTCAATCATGGCGCTATATTAGATTTTGCCCTTCTTGTCCTACCTGGTGCTAAATCATTTAGTATTTTTAGGAAAGTGTAACTGGAGTGAGTAACTGCCTCATCTAGGGTCATTACTCTTAATATATTCCAGCTGTAATGGGACAATGTTGTAATAAATGTGCCTTTGTCAGATCTGGTTAAATTGCGTACTTGTTTAGAGATTATTTATTTTGATGAACCATACTGTAGTCTGATTACATAGGTTGGGAGATGGTCGCATAGTATCTGGTAATCAACCAGAAGATTTTATATTATGGGGTTTGTTAAATATCCAGTCTAATGTGGACTACATGTTAGTGCTTTTGTTTATTCTGATGGTGGAGCTTATTAGTTGGGTGAAGCCAAATAGGTGAATAGAGTCCTTGGGGTTGCTGCTATTTATGGACTGACAGTCTATATTAAGCTCACTTAAGATGAAAGTTTCTTGGGGGATGTTGTCACATATCCAGTGTAAGATATTTTCGGCTGTGGTAATGTTGTTGCTTGGTGGCATGTTTACTGCTGAGTTACATATAGATTTTTTTGATTGATTATGAGGTATGCAATCAGAAGTTCAGCATTATTAAATTCTGTGATATTTAGATGGGCTGTGGTTATTACCAAGTTGTTTTTATAAATAATAGCAATACCACCTACGCTTTTAAGATTTCTGTCCGTTCTGCGTATGTTAAAACCTGGAGGAATAATTTCACTGTCTGTTATTTCTTGTTTTAACCAGGTTTCAGTGGCACTTAGAATGCATGGGGAGTAAAAATCAAGACACCCATGGACATTACAATATTTTTGCAGATGCTTCTGAGATTAATGTTGAAAAGAATTAGGTTAACTTCAATACCCGATGGGAAAATTGTGTCGGGAGCATTGTAAAGTAATGGGTTGGCCATGCTGGGTAGTTGATGTGTGTTTCCAGGGTTAGGGTGAATATCTCCAATAACTTTCAGGATGGAAGTGGGGTGAGCAGAGATATGGAGCCATTTGTATTTGGATGTGATTTTCAGTACTGCTGATAAAATGCTAAACTTAACTTGACTAGATCTATACGAGAACAGATCTCAGCATGTATGTTGGTAAAGAGGAGAGATGGACAGGGAGAGAAAGAGGGTTTTGTGATGTAATGCATGTGTGTTTGCAATGGAGATGGGAAACGACGTGGGAATAGTATGGCAGTTAGCAAAGTGAACTAGTGTTTTGAGTATATAAAAAGCAACAGAAGTTGACTTACTGTTATCGTGAGTAGAGATGGCGAGAGTTTAGATGGTGGGTAGCAAAAGTTAGAGGTTTGGTAAGGTGATGGTTGTATGGTATACTAACAAAAGGAGTGATACGAAAAAGTACAGCTGTGTACACTTACCCTAAATGTAGATGTTTGAGTGTATTCATTATTGCAGTCATTACATTTGGGTAATCTGCTGGCAGGTTGCCCTCAGTCGGCCTGAATAACAAAGTCTTGGGTCCTGCGTCGGTTGCTGTCTCCTCTTCCATGACGTCAGGTTGTCAGGGGTATAAAATATGCTGCCGACGCCATTTTACTCAGTATTTCTTGCCCCAGATGTCAGGTGCCCCCCAAATGGGGGACAAAAAAAATATTATATATATATATATATATATATATATATACACACATGAACTTTGGTTTTAATTGAAGGTAAAATTTTTGTGTTCTAAATGCATCACAAAGGCTTTTGAGCATAGTGAAGGAAAGAATAGGTATAATAATAGAGAAGAAAGGGGGCTGGCGGGTGGGTAACCTGGACTGCAACAGTGAATACACTCGAACATCTACATTTATGGTAAGTGTACACAACTGTACTATGTTCTTTGTGTTTCACTGTTGCAGTCATTACATTTGGGTAGAATCCCAAAGCTATGCATGGGAGGATGGAACTAAACAGCATTAGGAGCAGCTAAAAGGCCCTGCAAGATTGCAGCGGCAAAGCCTGCCCTGGATTTATAAGAGAGGTAAATGGTAATGCTTTGTGAACGTATGAACTGAGCTCCAAGTAGCGGCTTCTAGAATGTCTCTGGTAGGTACCCCTCTGAGAAAGGCTGCAGAAGTAGATGCAGCCCTGATGGAATGGGTTCTAATCCCCTTGGGCACAGGTTTACCATGGTGCAAGTAGCAGAAACAAATACAATGGCTTATCCATTTTGAAATAGTCTGCTTTGATATCGCCTTCCCCTCTGTTCCTGCAGCAAATGCCACCAGTAGTTGTTCAGATTTTCTTAGAGATTTTGGCCTGTTTAAGTAGAATCTCAGTTGTCTGTGTACATCCAATGAATGCAGAATCTGCTCCCCCTTGTTCTGCGGATTTGGGAAAAAAGTTGGCAGGTGAATGGTCTGGTTAAGAGCCACACTGGATACTACCTTAGGCATAAAAGAAGGATTGGTCCGGAGGGCCACCCTGTCCGGGTAAAAGATAATGAAAGGCTCCACTGCCATGAGAGCCTGTAGTTCTGAAACCCTTCTTAGCTGAAGTGACTGCCAAAAGAAAGCCCGTCTTCAAAGAAAGAAATTTTATATCCGCAGTAGCAGCTGGTTCAAAAGTAGGTAGGGTGAGTTTTTCCAGCACATAATTGAGGTCCCATACAGGAGTCGGTGCTCTCCTGGGAGGCCTTAAATTTAAATTTTTGGCCCCTCTGAGGTACTGCTTTAGCAGGGGATGAGAGAAGAGAGGAGGTGCTGTGTTGTAATGAGCCGATATGGCACAGGCATGGATTTTTATTGAAGAAAAAGATAGGCCCTTGTGAAGCATCTCAGTTAAGTATTGCAAAATCGGAGGAATATCAGGCTTTGCCATATCTAATCCTTGTGCTTTGTTCCAAGCACAGAACCTCTTCCATTTATCAGCATAAAATTTTCTAGTACTAGGCCTTCTAGCCTCCAAAATGACATCCATCACAGGTTTACTGAGAGATGTGATTGGTGAATTTAGTTGATTAGCCATGCTGCAAGATTCAGTTTGGAGCTGAGTATGCAGAATTTGAAAGTTCTGCTGAGACAATAGATGAGGTGTTTGAGGCAAGTACCGTGGAAGAAGGTGTGACATATTCCTTAGAAGCGGGTACCAGTGTTGGCGAGGCCAGTCCAGAGCAATCAGAATCATTTTTGTTTTTTCCTGTCTGACTTTTAATAAGACCTTGGAGAGTAGAGGCAGAGGGGGAAAGGCATAGACTTCTTCCAGCTGAAGGATAGAGCATCCACTTTCCATGCTTTTTTGTGATGAGTTCTTGTGCAGAATTTGTCCAACTGATAGTTTTGGGGAGAGGCAAATAGATCTATGTCTGGGCTCCCCCATTTTCGTGCAAACATGCTGAAGATTTGAGGATCCAGTTTCCATTCGTGTGGGTCCATTCGATTTCTGCTTAAGCCATCTGCCAGAGTATTTTGCTTTCCTGGCAGGAATTGAGCTTGAAGATGTATTTGGTAAGCCAAGGCTGTGTTCCACAAGGCCATGGCTAGTCTGCAAAGGGGGTAGGAGTGGGTACCCCCCCCCTGCTAGTTTATGTACCACATAACTGTGGTGTCGTCCGTCTTAATCAGTAGTTGTCCTGGATGAAGGAAGTCCTTGAAGGCTGTTAGAGCATTCTGTACAGCTAGCATTTCTTTCTGGTTGATATGCAGATGCATTTGATTAGGGCTCCATTTGCCCTGAATTCATCTCCCTGTCAGATGGGCCCCCCAAGCATAGTCTGATGCATCTGTTGTTAGGGTTTGGGTGGCAAGGGGTAGAATGAATGACAGTCCCTTGTTTTGGTGACATGACTCTGCCCACCAAAGGAACTCCTGTTGCAGGCAGGGGATGAGAGGAATCATTGTTTCCAGGCTGTGACAATGTTGACTCCATAAGCTTTTTAGGTACCACTGAAGTTTCCTCATATGTAGTCTTGCATATGGAATTAGTAGAATGCAGGATGCCATGAACCCCAAAGCCTGCAGAATTTGTCTTGCAGATAGCCGGGATTTTGTTGCCACTTGTTTGAAGTATGTTGTCAATTGAATTTGTTTGTCTGGCGTGAGGTAAGCCATCTGGGCAGTTGTATTCAAGCTTGCACCCAGGAATGCAATTATTTGAGAGGGTACCAGTTATGATTTCTTTTCGTTTATGGTGTACCCTAGGCATGCTAGAAGCCTTTTTACAAACGCCAGATGCTGAAGAAGAGTGTCCTTGTCCTCTGCCTGAATGAGACAATCGTCCAGATATGGATAAATTTGAATGTTTATTTGTCTGCAAAATGCAATTACTGGTGCCAGGCACTTTGTGAAGACCCTGGGCACAGTAGATAAGCCAAAGGGCAGTGCAGAGAACTGGTAATGCAAATAGCCTGCTTTGAAGCGGAGGTATCTTCTGCAAGATTCCCTGATTGGGATATGCAGGTATGCCTCTTTTAAGTCTAGAGTTACCAACCAGGCATTCTTGCCTAGCATAGGCAGTAGCTGTTGTAAAGTCAGCATTTTGAAATTTGGAAAGTCCAGAAAGGTATTTAGGATGGATAAGTCCAGAATTGGATGCCATCATTTGTCTTTTCTGGGAACCAGGAAAAGTCTTGAATAAAACCCTTGTCCTTTTTCCTTTTCTGGAACTGGTTGAATAGCCCCCATATCCATTAGGGACATGACTTGTTTCTGGACCTCTGCCAACTGATTTGGTGGCAGACCTGGCCATCCGTTTGGAATTGGTAACATCTGGAAATGAAATCTGTACCCCTGGGATACTATATTTAAGACCCACTTGTCCTGAGTAATTAGATGCCAATTTTGAGCATGAAGTGCTAGTTTTCCCCCCAAAGGGGCTGCCAAAAGATAAGTGCTTGGAGATGGCAGAGGAAAGTCATTGAGGCTGTTTACTGTAGGGTGGTGCTTTGCCACCTCCTGATTTGGAGGTGGAGGTACCCCATTGCTTTGACCTGTAAGATCCTTGTGACTGAAACCTGGAGCCTTTGGAGCATCTGGGTTTGCCCTGAGCAGCTCTGTTGGACACTGGAAAGGACCAATTCTTAGTAGGCCAGTGCCTACTGAACCTGGGTGGCTGCACTTGCAAGAAATCTTTTACAGTTTGCATAGATTTAGCTTTGTCTTCCATCTTTTTTTTAAAACCTCTTCTGCCTTATTACCAAACAGACTGTCCTGCTGTAAAAAGGAGCATCCAACAATTTAGCTTTAACATGATCAGGCAGATTTTGCTCCTTGAGCCAAGCATGCCTTCTTATCACAGATCCAGTTACAGTGGCCCTGCAAGAGGCTTCCAAGGAATCAAAACCACATTGCAAAGTATGCTTTCCAACCTGTTCTGCTGAATGCAATAAATCCTTTAACTCCTTATTTTCCACACAATCGGATATCAACATCATTTTCTGTTTCAGTAAGCCCATAACATGTTGTTGATATTTAAGCATATGAAGCTGGCAGTTTAAAGCCCTGATTGCCAAGGTTGCCGATGCATAAACCTTCTTACCCCATCTATCCAGCACCCTGGAGTCTCCATCTGAAGAGGTAGGATTTTTGGCTGTAGAAGCCTTAACACCCTTGGGACCCTAAGAAATTGTTTCAGGGTCAGCAGCAGGAGTTTTGAAAAGAAATTTGTGGGAGTCAGGAACCCTACAATATCTATCTGGCTTACTAGGAGCCAGAGGCAAGGAATCAGGAGCCATGCTTGATTCTGAGAAAACATCATCCACAATGTCTAACACAGGAGGTATAGCCAGAGGCCTACGCTGAGGAAGAAGAAGAAGAAAATCTTTAAGCCTCTTTTTGGATTCTGAGAAGTCCTGACTCATCAATGGAAATGTTCCCTTAAAGTATGCAAAGTCTCTCCAAAAGAGTAATCGTCAGGAGGAGAAGCAGAAGGGATGGATTCCTCTGCATCAGAGTCCTCATAAGGTGGGATAGAAAATTCCTTAGAAGAGTAATCAGAAGAAATGGAAACCTGATCTAAAGATTGATAATCTGGGGTGTGCCTAGGCCTCTTAGCAGGGGGGGTTTGGGAACCCCTGATCAAGGTAATTAAATCCTCAGCCATTTTGATCATTTGTTTTTTTAGAAAGAACGTACAAGGAGGAAAACCTACTGCTCCTAGAGTGTAGCCCACAGGGTTGGTATAAATTTCAGGAGGGAAGAACACTCTACCTGGAAAGAATTGCGCTTTTTGGAGGCTCAGGAAGTAGTCCTTAAAAGGACTTTTCAGTAAAATAATGCAATCCTGCTTCTGGCTTAACTGCCGGTTTCAGTATGGCCGTTTATTGGTTTTAGCGTTCTCCATGCATTTCCAGTCTGTTTTTGCATGAGGGAAGAACACTCTACCTGGAAAGAATTGCGCTTTTTGGAGGCTGAGGAAGTAGTCCTTAAAAGGACTTTAGATGATTTGTATTGTAGCTGTCCTGGGGTGTCCTTACAGTTGTAGCCATGAGGAGGGCTGTTGTAGTCCTGATGTGGACGTTTGTAGCCCTGAGGAGGGCTGTTGTAGTCCTGATGAGGGCTGTTGTAGCCCTGAAGAGGACTGTTGAAGTCCTGCTAAGCACTGTTGTAGTCCCGAGGAGGACTGTTGAAGCCCTGAAGCGGGCTGTTGTGTTGGTTAGAGCTGAGTTGGCCCTTACAAGGGCCACCCTAGGCACCCTGTCAGATCAGATCTCAGTAGGTGCCCCCTTATGTAAGACTGGGCTCCTGCAGATGTGGTCTGCGGGTTCCTAGAAGAACCTTTGTGGTCTGTGTGGCCTTACAGAGGAACCTGGAGGGTATCCTATTAAGCCAGACCTATTGCAGTCGCCCTTTGACCAGCCTTACAGAGAAACCTGGAGGGTATCCTAGTAAGCCAGACCTATTACAGTAATCCTTAGACCGGGTTGGGTTTCCGTGGGTTCTTATAAGAACCTTTGTGGTCCCTTGCAGGGCCTGAGCTCTCTTAGTCCTGTTATTCCTTGCCCGAGATGGTGGGCAGTCGGCATATGCAAGGCGTTCATTTGTTCTAAAAGAAGACACCAGAGACAGCAGCGTTTGATCAGTGTTTCTTTATTTCCGTCCTTGCAGGTCACAGTTCCAATCATTTGTTTTTTAGGCATAGGGGCCTAAGCACATGGCTCATGCATCGTTTTTTTAGACATAGAAGTAGGTTTTGGCCGTGTTTTTGATGATGGCGTCTGTTTAATATACAAATGCTGAGGCCTGAAAACACCCTCAGAAGCCGGTGCCTGCTCAGCGGCTCTGGACCCATACAAGGGAGAAACATCCATGGGTTCAATACTTGCAGAATCTCGTGGCATACCGGACTCCGAATGGGTCTCGGTAGAGGCCTGCGACTCAAAAGTAGCGGGCATCAGGGGCTGCGAAAGCCCCTCACTGAGTACCGGCGACTGGCTTAGGAGAAGCTTTGTCGTCGGTTTTGGATCTCGACGGTCTATCTCTTTTTCATTGCGTTTTTTGTGAATTCCAGTAGTCGGATTGCTAACCGACGATATTTCAGTATAGTCAAATCTTGAACCAAAGTATTTTGAAGCAAAAATATACAGACGCTTAATAGTGCGTTGATTAAATTTAGCACAAAACTGACAGTAAGGCATGCTGTGATCAGGGCCTAGGCAAGGAATACAGTACAAATGAAAATCCTTATGAGGTATTTGCTTCCCACAAGTAATACAATTATTAACTTTTACTGACATCGGTAAGGAGCAAGAAAAAGTTTCCCTAACGGGGTACTTAGCTTTAGTTTGAGGACTTCAGTTCTGAAACTCAAAAACAAAAATTTCAGGAGTCGCTGCTGACCGGCACTTGCGAACTGCTTCTGCTTCGGGCACCGCGCGGCAAGAAAGACTGATTAAAATGACGTCGGCTGCATGTTTTATACCCCTGACGACCTGACGTCATGGAAGAGGAGACAGCAACCAATGCAGGACCCAAGACTTTGTTATTCAGGCCGACTGAGGGCAACTTGCCAGCAGATTACCCAAATGTAATGACTGCAACAGTGAAACACGAAGAACATCTGGATAGAAAGATGTATGTTAAAGGGAGGGGAGATGTTTTCACTGGTATATAGATAGTTAAGGCAGTGAGAGTGGTTAGGTAGTGTGCTGAAAGCTGTATGGTATGAGCCTGTGGCAGGGAAAGGTGAAGTGAGTAGTGTATAGATGAAACAGAACACTAAAAATGTGTACTGATGACAAAGAAGTCCAAAATTAGCAGCTATAAGTAGTAATACAAGTATCTAAAAAAAGTGCTTCTGTGGTACTGGTATGTATTTGTGTGTGCCCGGTTGATAAATATAAATATATACAAATAACTATATATATCCTACAATCTACAAGTGAGAGTGTGAATGGATGGATAACGTTTTGGTAAGCATGAATGCGTATGAGAAAAAAAGGTGAAAACGTCTGTAAAAAAAATGTTTAAGTCTGTGGAATGGGCTGCAGCAGGAATTGACAGAGGACAGAAATTGGAAGAGGGTTTTTAAAAATATATGCCTTTAAGAGGTTGTAATAAGCACTAAATTGTAGAAAGAGTTAAGAGGGAATAAATGCAAGGGTCTGGGGCTGACTGGGAAATTGGGGGCAGGAGGGGAGCAAAGATGATAAAAATCACAGTAGCAGGAGACATTCAGTCTGTGCAGGCAATTTTAGCATATGCAATGGTAGAGAGACATTTAAACTCATATACATTGTTAATTATGGACAAAAAATGCTAGTTATTAGTTGGGGACATGCAAACTTATTCGTAGCCCAAATTAAATTAGCTAACAATAGTAGGATTGCCACCTTTCTTTGTGGCTAAAACCGGATTAAGGCCACACCCCTCGCATCACATGCAACCCCATCCATTCCTGCCCCTCTCTCTTCCACGTTCCACCCATTCTGTGACATTGCAATGACAACAGCTGTCAGAGAACACCCTCTTTTCCATTCCTGATGCCTACTTTAAGCCGATTTACTATGTTTTTCTGTAAAATGCATAGTAAATCAACCGATTTAACAAACTCTGATAGTCTGTTTCCTTTTCTGAAACATACAGTGATAAAAGCAGTTTCAAGCCCAGAACTCCAAGAATTAAGGGCAAGCATACCTTCTGTGCAATGGACAACTTGACTGAAATTATAAGCAGCTTCATAACACTTCCTGCAGAATATAGGAGTGGCTTGAGACACAGTAATTTTGTTGCATTACAAATGGAAAAATAGCTTTGGTTCCTGGCTTTGTTCTAGTGATGATCAATGTATCACTCAAAGAGAAAATACAAGTGCTACTTTTGCACAAAAGGTTATGTACTCATCATAACTTTCCATCTGTGTTGTCCATTTTCATTCTTCCTCAACAGCTGGGCTTGGACCCGATTTGACAGCTTCTTCTGAACTCTCCATTCACCCATAATTCCCCACCAACCTAACACCTCAGATCTAGTTTGCTGGCCATAAATTTATAGAACACTGGAAAATAAAGCTGGAGCTCAAACAAGGAACACAAGTTCCTGCAATACTCTTTGATCTTTCCAGGAGTAAAAGGAGGAGAGGGGTAGGTGTGTGGAAGTTGAGGAAGACTGAAAATGGACAACACAGATGGGATGTTACGGTGAGCACATTAAAAAAAAAAGTTATCTGATGTCATTTTCATTCATTCCTCAACAGCTGGGACTGAGTCTCAAGCTACCTAAATCCTGGGAGGACTCTAAGGAAGGATATTCCAGAGCACAACTGAGCCAAAGGCAGCTAGTCCTTTAGAGACCAGACCAAATATGCAAATGAGCAATAAAGGTATGAAGATTAGCACAAGGTGCAGCTGCACAAATATCATCCAAGGAGGTTCTAGATAAAAAATCTGAAGTCGTTGCCAGGAACCTTAATGAATGGGCTCTTGGAGGCTTTGGTAATGACAAACCTACTTAGTCAAACAAAGGTGATACCAGTCAGTTTAACATTTAGCCAAAGTCACTTTAAATACTGGTTTGCCTAATTCTGAAACAAAAACAAAAAAAACAAAAAATTGTTCAGATTTCCTTAGATCTTTGGTTCTGTGAAGGTAGAAACTCAACCGGCTGTGGACATCCAAAAGATGCAATATATATTCCTCTTTGTTTGAAAAGTTAGGAAAAAAGACTGGGGGATTGATGATCTGATTAATTTCAGATTCGACACCACCGTTGGCAAAAAGGAAGGACTGGTCCGTAAAGAAACCCTATTCTTGTGAAAAATTAAATAAGATTTAGAAGACAGTGCTTGAAGTTCGGTCATTCTTCTTGCAGAAGTGATAGCCACTACAAAAGCTGTTTTCCAGATCAAAATCTTCAGATTAGACTTAGCTGAAGGTTAAAATGAGGTTGTTTCAAGGCCTAAAGAACAATATTCAAATCCCAAGGAAGAGTAGGATCCTTTAAAGGAGGCCTAAGTAAACAGATTCCTATGAGAAAGGCTTTACAAAGCTTGGAGGAAGCTAAAGTAGAATTATTTACTCCAATATGAAAAGTGGAAATGTCTGTTAACTGTACTCTGATAGGGGAGCTGGCACCATTATTGAAAACTGCAGCCAAGAAAGTCAAGAACCTTTGAAATTGGTGCTTTAAAGGGGTCTAATTTTTTTTTTTGGTCCCAAAAAATTAAACGTTTCCATTTATTTTGTAATTTTTTTTACTGGAAGCTTTATGAGAAGATATGACGGACAGGAGAAGAGAGCAAGAGCTGTCTAGCAATCAATGGAATTGGAGAAACCATGCAGTCAACTTGAGGCCTGATATGTCCGGTTGTGTTATGCCTGTTGGGTAAGACAAGAGGTTTGGAGATGGATCCAGAATCCAGGGTGGATGTAGAAGATGAGGCCAAAGGGTAGGGAAACCAGATATGATGAGGCCACAGTAAGGGGCAGTGAGGATAACTGTGCTCTTCAATCAAGATGCTTTCTGGAGAAATTTGGGAATGAGAGGTAATGGGGGGAAAAGCTTAAAGGAGACCAGTGGGCCAATCGTGAAGAAGAGCATCTCTCGGTGACTTCTCCAGTGGGGGGATCAGGGCAAAGAACCTGCTGCACTTGTTGAAGGGACAGGCAAATAGGTCACAGCATGGCTGATCCCACTGACAGAAAATCATCTCCACCATGGTGATATTAAGAGACCAATCATGAGGCGTCAGAGTGGACCTGCTTAACTGATATTTTTTCAAACCTATCAAGCTTGAGCTAAGAGCAGAAATAGAGCAACTTTATATGGATTTAACTTGCAGCATAGAACAAAATGCGCAATCTAATTTGTTCTATGAAGCCCTCAATCACATTGTTTCCTTTGAGAAGCATTTCATCGAAATGAAAAAAGGAAATTAAACAGGGCCCTTAACAATTTTAAGACGGGGAATATTTTAATGGGGATGAACAACTTTAACATCAATTCTAACCCTGATTCGCTCAGTACAACAAAAAAACACAAGTAAACTTCCTTGTTAATTTTCCCCTAACTCGATTTCAGTTGTTTCACAGCACTTACAGATATCTAATGTGACCAATGATAATGCAGCTAGTACTAAAACGTATGCTACAGTAATTTCTTCAAACACAGATACCATCCTCTAGCCTGCGACTCCAAGCTGCAACCTGATTGGTCTGGAACATCAACATACACTTGTAGATGCCAATGTGGTCAGAGCTTTGGATCCCACTGAGTTCCCTTTTTTGTTGGAGAAGCCTCTTCCTATGTCACAACCTCGACCTCAGAGAGAGAGAGAGAGAGAGAGAGAGAGAGAGAGAGAGAGAGAGAGAGAGAGAAATTTCGAGACAGAAATGGAAAGAGAATCATTCATTGACTTGCAGCCAGACCAAGGTCTGAAAACTTGAGTCTTTAATCTTTCTCATTATGCTTTGACAAGTCACAAACTTAATGTACTTAACAAGGGTTTAACTTTTATAGCCGCGTGATATGCGGATGTTTCTAAGGCTATTTCAGAATTAAAGTATTTTGTTAGGAAGCTTAATTAAAAAAATAATGTTTCAGAACGATGATAATACTGCTAATCCACCTTTTAGGTGTTCTAGTACCTTTGTGCCATTCTATCATGATGTAGTTAAGATATTTGAACGTGCAGTCGAAAGACATTTATGCACTGTATACAAAAGAGAAAATGAGTTCTTTTACAATCTTACTACAGATGAGTATGCAGCAATCGCAAGCCTGATAAATAACCCTGATATAGTAATTAAACCTGTCAATAAGGAAGGTAGAGTAGTAGTTATGGATATGTCTTATTACTTGAGTGCTATGACTGATCTGCTCTCTGCTACAGATTGCATTAAGATTACTAAACATGAAGAAACTGCTATTGTTAACCATGTGTTAAAACGGTTACATGACTTGGATAAATAGTTACTAGAGTATCTGATAGTAAAAAACCCCCTAGGGTACCAGTAATTTATGGTATAACAAAGCTCCATAAATCTATCACTCGACTAATGAGGCCCATTGTTTCAGGCTGTGGTTGGGTAACAGAACTAGCCTCAAAGCTTTCAGAGTTGCAACTAAGACAGAATTCTGAAAGAACAGGTACTACTTTAAGGGATAGAAATGACTTTCTACAAAGTTTATATGAGTGGTCTAGTGTAAATAACATAAAAGATTGTTTTTTTGTGACACTGGATGTTGACTCTTTATTCAGTTATACCAATAGATGTAGGAATACAATCAGTGAAAACAATTTTATTGGAGTTTACAGAGTATGAGCAACACTATATAAATACTTTATGTGAAATTTTATACCTGGTACTTCAGAATTATATCTTCTTGTTCCAAACAAAAATGTATAAGAAAGTGTGAGGTGTAGTGATGGGTACACCTGTTGCAAATACATTTACAAACATAGTCATGCACATATGGGAATGTGAGTATGTTTCATCTTGTAAGAACCCCTTTTCTGAAAATGTCTTATTCTACTGTCATTTTGCAGATGATCTATTTATTACATGGAGAGGAGTTGAAAATGTTTTTAGTTTATTTTATGAGAACATTTCGAACACATGACTTGTTGAGTTTTAAAAAATGTTTCTCTTCAGGTAAGATAAGACTTTTTAGACATTACCACTTGTAAACATCAGACAGCATGTATAGATATTTGTTTGTATAAGGGACCAGTTAAGAGGAATGCTTTATTACATAGAACTAGCATGCGCCCCTCAGTTCACCTTTAGGAATGTAATGAATAACCAGTTCCTAAGAGTAACAAAGCTAAATACAATTGACTACTATGGATGAAGGGATGAAAAACATGACAGTAGCTTTTATAGAAAGAGGTTATAATAGGGGTGATGTTGAGGCTGCATGAGAAGAGATTAGAACATTACGAAATTCTTTAGCAAAACCGATTTTCTCCTCGAAACATGTTACGAACAATACCAAACATATTGGAAATAATAACTTGTTGAGTTTTAAAAAATGTTTCTCTTCAGGTAAGATAAGACTTTTTAGACATTACCACTTGTAAACATCAGACAGCATGTATAGATATTTGTTTGTATAAGGGACCAGTTAAGAGGAATGCTTTATTACATAGAACTATTTTTTTTCTGAATATCATTTCTGCTGTTTATTCAAGTATCGCCTCTCTGCAAGAGCGACAACTCATCCAAGGGGCTCATAGGAAGCCGTTCTTACTGGTGTTTTATGTTTAAACTAAGTTAACAACAGAAAAACCGTGTTTTACTCTGCAATATATCATTGTTCTAATGCTTATTTCCTCTCTGAGTGAGCGACAGATTACTTGCTGTTAACCAGTTATACCTGACGCTTACATGTATTCAAATAGCTACTGGCGTTCCTAGCTTAGATTACGCTTAGCGTGGCAAAGTTGATTATTACTGCTGTTCAAAGGAATGTTTGTTTTCTCTGTTTTACTGCTGTTCAAAAGATTGTTTTTCTCTGTGTAAGACCGAGTGTCTAGCAATCACAGGGTAGCCATACCTAAAGACTATATCTGTAGCGTGGCAAAGTTGATTATTTCTGCTGTTCAAAGGAATGTTTTTTTCTCTCTTTTACTGCTGTTCAAAAGAATGTTTCTCTCTGTGTAAGACCGAGTGTCTAGCAATCACAGGGTGGCCATACCTAAAGACTATATCTGTAGCGTGGCAAAGTTGATTATTTCTGCTGTTCAAAGGAATGTTTTTTTCTCTGTTTTACTGCTGTTCAAAAGATTGTTTTTCTCTGTGTAAGAGCGAGTGTCTAGCAATCGCAGGGTAACCATACCTAAAGACTATATCTGTAGATGTTTCTTACTGGAGTCTATAGCTTAATCTAACTACACCAGATGTATTAGCTTGCACATGTTTTCTATATCAGGGCCAGGCTGTTAACAAAAATGTACTTGGCTATTTACTAACTGTGTTTACTAGTATGTAAGTGAAGTTTGTTGGTGCATGGTACTGTGTATTATCTATGCCTCTTATCTATTCTAGGACCCCCCCCCACTAAACTACCATCACGTGGCTCCCAGGTTCTTGGCGTCGACTCTGAATGAACCCTACCAAGGTGCGAATGCACAATCCTATACTCTGCATCTACTTTAACTGAAAAAGACTCTTAGGGTAAAAGCAATACCCATATTTTACGTATACCTAGCTAGGATAGCGTTCTGTAGGCAGGAAACCCAACAGTACCTTTCAGATTTACTGTATACTTAACCTTACGCTGTCAAACTCCAGGTTCTTGAAATAGGAAGGTCCTATTCTACACCTCAATCTCAAGATGCAAGCACTCGAGGTCCTTCTCAATATGGAGAACATCGATGTCTGTGCTGTGACAGAAACCTGGTTCAAGGCTCCTGAGAGCACCCCAGCACTAACAGGTTTCACCTCATATCATCGCCCCCAAAAACTGACAACACAAAGGAGGGGGGTGTCCATATTCATAAAGGACACCCCCACCTCAAGGTGTTAGTAGCAAACGTATCATCGGAGACCATCCAGGTGCAATTAACAACCAGCAAGAAGACTGCTCTGCAATTTGTAGCATGTTACAGGCCACTTCTCTCACTCCTCCTCTCAAACCTGCATGGCCTCCTGAAAACTTGGATAATGATAAAGGTATCAAACATCATCATATACTAGGTGACTTCAACTACCCACTCAATAGCCTGTAACTGCCTCTCCCACTACGCTCTAACCACTCTAAGATTCCATTCACAAAAATCATCAAATGCCATGGACCATGGAACAACTAGTCACCATCCCCACAAGAGATATCACATCATCATCTCATCATCAGCACATGATCAACACCGATCATCAGATTCAACACTGGTCAGATCAGATCATAAACTAATCTTGCTGGAGGTCACTGGAGGTCCACCCATCCCAACAAAAAAAAAAAAAATTCAAAAACTTAAAAACTAAAAGCCACTTCTTTCAAACTTGTAAAACTAGTGGTCTCCCCCTGAGCCAGTAGCCAGTGGTAAAAAACATCAAAACCACCAAAAACCTACTGAAGCCTTCTACCTACCAGCACCTACAGGACTGGATCAGGCAATCCCAAACAAACTAAGAAGTAGACTAAAACCAAAGGCAAGGCCCATAAACAAAACAAAGGATACAACCAAAGACAAACAAAAAAAGCTTTGAAACAAAACAGGAAAAGATAAAAAACCTTAAAAACTAAGCCTAAAAATAAAATCAAAAACAAAATTCAAAAGAAAAACAAAGGAAATCATTCAAAAGACAAAACGCCAAAAGACAATAGAAAAGAAACTCTAAAGACAATCATAAGGCAGGAGGAAGAAAATAGAAGAAAAATAGGAAAAAAATGAATGAGAATTAGTTCAAAAATAATAATTGCTGACATAACACACGCACTGACAGGTTCAGTGCAGACTTCCAGCCAAAAGGAGAGATAAAAATTCCCCCAAAAGGAGGAGAGAGACCTCTCCCCCAACATCTCCAAAACACAGCCCCATAGCTGCCAAAACCAACCCAGCTTCATGAACAAAACACAGCATCCATGGACAGTTAGGTGTCCCCGAGGAATTAAAATGACCTCAACAGGATCGTTTAAAACAGTTTACTAGCACACTGTTTTAATCCAGCCTGGACCTCAGACGGTGCACTCCAAGGAGTGGGCCATCCCCTGTGGTCCGGTCCACTCCCTTATCCTCCGGCACCCCCAAGGATAATAAGCCATTTCATAAGCTTGAGCCAACTTCAATCTGCCTGAGCATAAAGACATGGAAGGAACCAAATATTTGAACTTCAACCCAGTTTGCACCCAGTTTGCACAGTTTGGTTTATTTTGATGTTGAATTTTTGTTGAACCAGGCTGACGTTCTTGCAAGGCCAAGGACCATTGATGAGGGAAAGGCAGCCCATACACGACCTGGCAAAGGCTTGAATGTAAATACCATCCTCACACTCATCCACCACTCCATAAACCATAAACCACAAGATCAGAACCCACAGGGTCAGAGTTGCTGGAGCCATGTCAGGGTGTCCCACAGGGCTCAGTACACAGGAGGGTTACAGAAATGGATAACTGGTGGCTGCCATAGGTGGCAATCCACTGGGATCTGGGGACCCAAGTTGCATGTTGCTAAAGTAGTTAGGAAAGATCATGAAGAAGGATTCACATCTAGAATCTGACCAGACACCTGATGCAGCTTGAAAGGCCCCAAAAGTTCCTCACCAAAAGGATAAAGGGTCTCAAAAATATGTCTTATGCTGCCCGACTGCCAGCTCTATTCAGTCTCGAGGTGACCTGTGCCTGACATATAAGGCCATGTCAAACCCAGATTTGATGAATATGCTTCACCTCAAAAATCTAGATCCCTCAGAACCACTCATCACCCAGAGACTCTATGCTGTGGAACGGCCTTGTTCAAGAGGAATCTTGACAAATGGATGGAGAGATAGAGATATACCCCAGGGATTACCAGTGTCACTGCTTGACAGAGGCACAGAAAATGATAGGCATAGTTTTTATTCGCTTATAAATGCCCTTGGGCAGATAGCCTAGTATGAACCTATGAACCTATGAACCTGAACCCTATACTTACATCCAGCTGCCTCTAAGGCCCTGCAACCTCCAGGCAGGTGTATTCCCCGCTCCGCTCCCCACCCTGCCCCCATATCCCACCTGCCCCCACTACCTCTAAATTTATAGAGATATCTAGCCCATCCCACCCTCCTCCCTTCCATTCACGGCTGTCCTCAGATTAACAACTCCTCCTCCCACACTCTCAGCCATCCCCCTAAATTTAGTAAGCCCTCCTAATCCTCCCATCCCATAAGCTACCACTTACTCATTATCATGGTAAAAACCATGTATTCCATCATCTCTTCACTAACTTTACTTCTTCTTATCCCTTACCTTTTATCACGCTATGAACACCAAACACTATTAGGAATTCCCTTCCCCAAGGCCCACACTACCACACACACACACCCTCCACCTAACCTTATAGTTCCTTCTCCCCACCCTGCAAAAACTCTAGGCTTTAATCATATACAACTAACCCTTCACTACCCTAGATTATCCAAAAATAAATCTAACCTCAAAATACTATACAAACTTCAAAGATTCTTAGATCACCTAAAACAATGTATTACTCAACATGGAGACATTCACCCCATTCCAGGCCCCGCCACTCATCTAGATTCTGTCACTTTAACACTACCCCATACTCCTAATACCTCCCTCCTCATCTTTCATCTCAACCTAAGAAGCATAAACAACAAAGTACATAGCTCACAATGCTATGATAGCCACACATTCCCCAGACATCATGTGTCTTTCAGAAACATGGCTCAAACCCGCCACAAAGGATGAAGAAATTCTTCCACCTGGCTATAATATCCTAAGGAATGATCGAATAACCAAAAAGGGCGGGGGAATAGCTGTAATGTTTAAGAACAGATTTAACATCATTAGGAACACATTGCATCCCCCCCCCAGGTCTCTAATATTGAACTTATTGCACTAAAGATTTGCCTAAACTCCCAAAAATGTATCAATCTTGTAGTAATCTATATCCCACCAGGGAAAAACCTTGAAAACCTAGAGCAAACTAAGTTGGTTAGCCACCAACTACCCTCAAGAAACCATTATACTAGGGGACTTCAATGTTGACTGGTCCCACTGCTCCGCCAAGACAAATCCCCACCCAATCAATCTATATGGCTTCTCCCAAAATATCACAGCTCCAACCAGAATTGGTAACACACAGCAAAAGGAGAGTACGATTGACTGGATTCTCACCAATAAGGATGCTAACAACTATACCACCGGTACCCTCCCCAACGACCTTAGTGACCACCTTGTCACTTTCATTATAAAGCACAAACTTTGTTCTTCCAACCCACCCTTATATAAACTTATCAGATATAGGAAAAAGTTCAACCCAGAACTATTCCTAGCAGAACTAAAATTCTGTAATTGGTCGACCCTAAATACTCTACCCCTAGCCAAGAGCGTGTCATACTTCAATGACACTTTCCTAAACATTCTCGACTCCCATGCCCCAAATCGTCTAATTAGAACCAAGGACCGCATAGCTCCCTGGCTAACAAGAGAAACCAAAGCAAAAATTAAACTCCGTGACCAGGCTTGGAACAAATGGAGAGCTACCAAAACTCCCCTAGATAGTATTAAATTTCAACAGCTTAGAAACTCCACGAAATCTGACATTACTAGAGATAAAAAACAGTATTTCTGTCACCTCCAGGACAAACATCAGACTAACCCAAAAAAGTTCTGCCCTGGATTTAATAACCTCCTCCATCCTGGTAAATCTTCTACCCCAATACCCGAGAAACTCACTAGTAAAGATCCAGAAGTAGCAGCCAATACCTTTAACATTTTTTTTTTTTTTTTTTTTTTTTTTTACAGAGACCATCCAGTCCCTAGCCAATCATCTACCTACTTCCTCCCCATCCTTAACTCTTCCTAACGACTCACCTCCTCTCTCCTTTAACCTACAAACAGTATCTACCTCCTATATTCATACCCTAATAAAAAAACTGAAACCGTCCACCCTTGCGCCGATCGTCTCCCAGCGGAATACCTCCAATTAGCCTCTGATGTCATTGCCTATCCCATATCAATATTGATTAACAGATCCATAACTGAGGCCACCATCCCCCCCATTTGGAAAATTTCGTACATCATTCCACTTCACAAGGGAGGCTCCTCCACGGAAACATCTAACTATAGGCCTATCGCAATACTGTCTCCAATAGCAAAAATTTTGGAACGGTGTATTCACAAACAACTCCTACACTACCTCACCATCAATAATCTACTGTATTACCCAGCATGGTTTTCGCCCCCATCACAGTACTACCACTGCCCTCCTCTCCTTTGTCGACTCAGTAAATAGCAACCGTAACAAAAAACTTATATCCTCTGCTCTTTTTCTTGACCTATCGAAAGCTTTCGACATGGTTAACCACCAGCTATTACTCCACACCCTGCAAACCCTTCATCTGGACAACTTGGCACTAAACTGGTTTAAGGACTACCTTTCTGGCCGGCAACAAGCAGTCCAATGGCAAAATAGTCTATCTCAACTACTCCCTAACATTGGTGTCCCACAGGGCTCCATACTTTGTCCCCTTCTTTTCTCTGTTTTTATAAATGCTCTTCACACAGTCATCCCCAGAGCCACCTGCATCCAATATGCAGACGACTCTACCCTGATCTGCTCTGATCTTTCTCTCCAGAAACTCCAAGCAGCCACCCAACAATGTTTTGCCAAAGTTGAAAAATGGTTCTCTGACGTGAAACTCATACTAAACCCAACTAAAACCAAGTTACTTCTATTTTTCCCCTCGTCTACCACTCCCTTAGCACTAGAACCCCAACCTGCTAATCCTAGGACCTTTTTTGTGGAATCCTTTAATGGCACCATCATCGAGCCCATCTCCCACACCAAGCTATTAGGTGTCACTATTGACCACAAGCTCAAATTTGATATGCACATTGCCCAAACCATTAAGTCAGTTAACAAGAAACTAGGTTCAATGTACAGAATCAGGAACTTTCTTACTCCTCACGCAAAATTAACCATTGCCCGTACTCATCTCCTTTCCACCCTACTATATGCTTCCCCGATATTTTCCTTCAATAAACGTGAGCTCAATAACCTCTCTACTACCTACCATCATATAGCCAGATTCATAACAGGAACACTCTATCGTACCCACCATTGCCTCAACCTCAAGAAACTTGGCTGGTTAGAACTGCCCAATCTTCTTAAATTAAATCAACTCACGGAAGCATTCAAAACAATTAATCAACCTGACAAAACCCCCTCGCTGTGCAAAATCCTGACCCCCTACACCAACTTAAGTTGCCTTCGGTCATCAAGCAGTATTCAGGTATTAACCATCAAATATAATAACATGGGCGGCGATGCTCTTTATGCTAACTCTATTGGAAAGCAATGGAATTCCCTTCCCAACAACCTTAGGCTCATGACTTCACTCAATCTATTCAAAAATAATCTCAGAGAATTACTTAAGTCCCACTGGTTGTGCCCATGTCCAAACCCAGATTAATTCCTATAGGTCTCACAGTACCTTTAGTCTCTTCTCCCTCTCAAGTTATTATCTAGCATTTTACTTCCTCCACATGTACCCATGTCATGTGACCAATTCAACTAATGATTTTTTTTTCTCAAACTACTAGCATGTATATATAGATGTCTTATTGTTTTGTTATCTTTCTAATGTAGTACTTCTATCTAATTGTAGTGTGACACTTTTCTTAATATTGGGAGCTTTTCTCCCCGGGCCTCTACTGAAAAAGGATATGTATCCATCTAGACTAGCCCGGTCAACAAATGTAAAATAAAATAAATAAATAAATAACTAATGCCAGATGTATTTTGACTTGCAACAAAAACACCTTTGCTGTTAAGCAGATTATACGTAAATACTGACACATACTTCAAGATGTCCCAGAACTAAGTAAAACTTGTCACTCATCAACCTAGGTTTTAAATTAAGAGAAACACCAACTTGAAACATGAATTGTATTATAAAGAACAATATAACTTCTGGTATTTCCGTAATTCCACTAAAAAAGGCACATATAAATGTGGTAATTGTATGTTTTGTAAATACATTGAGACTTGTAAAACTTTTTTTCATCCTGTAACTGGTAAAGTGGTTGAAGCTAAAGCATATTGGAATTGTAATACCAGGAATTTAGTATATCTAGCTAAATGTGACAAGTGTAACTATTATGTAAAATAAACTGAGCTATACCTACTAATGCTCTTTTTAAACATAAACTTGAGCAAGGAAAGCAGCATAATTTTAAATTCAGGATATTAAAAGTGCCGTTTTAGAACATAAGAGGTGGAGACATTGTACATAGGTCTGAGAAAGTGGAATTTAACTGGATATTACGCTCAAAGGCTCATATTTCACCAGGTCTGAATGGTATTCTCTCTTTAAACCTTTATTGAGAGAGAAAGAATTATGTTTGAATTTGTTAATTGCATTTGTCAGTTGATTTTAAACTGCTGTTTAAACCTACTTGTTTGTTCTTATACTATTTCATATGCCTGAGGAAGCCCTCTGGGTTAAAGTTTTTAAATTTGTCTGTTTTTATTATTTTCCATTGAATCGAGTGTTGTCTGTCCTAACTGCCTTGGTTCCAGTGATTTTTTTTCTTTTCTACAAATATTTGTCTTTGAAGTTCACTGGTGGATCATTTGTTTCTTCTATGATATTGAGACACCAGTCATGAGGCATCAGTGTGGACCTACTTAACATGTCTGCAATCATGTCGGATTTCACCGGGATGTGCACCATCAGAAAGAAATTAGAAATCACTGACTGCCATACTTTCATAGCTTCTTCACAAAGAGGGTAAGATCTGCCCCCCCCCCCCATTTGTTGATGTACCACACTACAGATATATTGTCCATCTGGATCACAATAGTCCCAACTGGGTGTGCATCCTAGAGGGACAGCTCTCATCTCCAGAACACTGACATGCATCTTTGCCTCTTCAAGGGGCCATATGCCTTGGGCTATACTTCCCAGGAAATGCTCCCCCACCCAAGCTGAGAGGTGACCGTGGTCACTTTGGCCTTGTTGAGAGAGAACAAAAAGGTGGCCTTTGTGGAGTTTTCTGGAGTGGATCCACCACAGAAGGTACACTTTTGCATGCTTGAGCAATTTTGACTAACACTGATAATGGATGTTGGAAAACAATCAATTGGTGACTGTACATTGAAGTATTCTCATATGGAACCAGCCAAACGGTACAAGAGTGATTGCCAGTGCCAAGGATCCAGATATTTGAAGTATCAGAAGTGCAGAACGGAAGAATTCTGAATTATCCTCTTGACCTGGAATTGGATGGTTTCTATTCAAGATGGAGGAGGAGAAGCTATTTGGGTAGCTGTATCCAGATGAGTACCGATGAATTCCAAACTCTGAGTCGGTATGAGTTAAGATTTGTTGCAACTGACTGACATTCCCAGAAAGCAGCACAGCTGAGTAAGTAGCCCCATGCATGATTCAATTGATGCCTGATTGGAGAAGTCAGGAGTCAGTCATCTAGATATGGAAACACTCAAAATCCTTGCAGTCTCAGGTGAGCTGCTACGACTGCCATATATTTGGTGAACAAAGTGGGGGGGGATGTGGTGAGACCAAAGGGCAGTGCTCTGAACTAATGACTGGCTACCAGCAGGAAATGTAGGTATCTTTTGGAGTGCCTGTACATTTTTATGCAATAGTACGCATTTTGAAGAGCACATCCAATTGTCCTTGTGCAGACATGGCAGAATGGACTGAACCGTAACCACCCGGAATTTTGTATAATGAAAAGATAGATTAAGTTTGCAGAGTTCCAAAACTGGTCTGAAGTCTGGCACCAAAAAGAATCTTGAATAAGTACTGGACCATCTCTGGTCTGGGAGAATCTCTTGGATGAATCTTTTTTTTTCTAGCAGCTTCATCTCTAGAGAAGCTGTTTCCCTCTGACTGGGTGGATCATGGATTTTCTTTTGAACTGCTGGAGGGAATTGGGAAAAAGGCATAACAACCTCTGGATATTACTCTCTGGACTTTTTAATTTCTCCGAGTCTTTTGGGTTTCTAATACCATGTCTTGAATGGACCCCATTCCTAAGTCAAAGTATAATTAAAGTTCATGAAATTAGTACTGTTTCAATCTTTAAATCTCTGCACCCAGAAGTCTTGTGTGATTGTCCAGCCAGACTTTCTGGTGCAGGGATAGACGACCCAACTGCTTCCATAGGACAGTCACGCCTCCATTCATGAGCGTTGGCAGGATGTTTTCATGAAAGAATCTCTAGATATCTGGTTATGCGGACCACCTCTACCATAGGAACTGTGTCTTCCATTCACATTCCCTTCTCTGCCCCTGGGGGAACTAACTCTACGTGGATCTTGAAAGGGACCCTGGTAATTCCTGAGACACATCTTTCTGCCACCTGGTTGTTTCCTAGAAAAGGACCTTTGAGGGGTAGAAAAACATAAGCCCATAGCAGACAGAGTCTTCCCCTCTTGTGCACACCTAGACAGTGTGTTTTGTTACCTTGGGGCCAAACAATGATGTTCCGTCAAAGGGCGCAATGATGAAAGAAGATTTAAATGGTTCTGCAAAATCACACAAGTGCATACAAGCATCTCCCCTAATGGAAATGCCTGAACCCACCATCCGTGAGGTACCTCTAAGCAGCATGAGAGATTAACCTCATGGACGAATTAGATATAGATTGAATGGCAGTCATCTGTAAGGTAATGGTATTCCCTTCCTTGGAGGATATGCACCCTGAAACAGATTTGGTAAGCGACTTGATCAAATCTCTTTGAAGTCTAGTAAAATGTGCCAAATAATTCATATACCTTAAAGTGAAGGTTGTTGATGTATAGATGCTCTTCCCAAACCTGTCCAGCATCCTAGATTCCATGTTGGGGTGGACAGAGCAACACTTTTCGGCTAGCTCATTTCTCTTGGCTGCCGCAACAATCATGACATTAACAGGCACTCCTTTACTCCACTGTAGATGGTCTTTTTGATGTGCAAGGATTTTGTCTGTTCTCTTGGGACTAGGCTCAACATTATTCGGTTCCTTCCATGCTCACAAAGAGACCAGATCAACACATTCATCAGCAGGTGGAGCTATCCAGGAGGTAGATAGGCCAGACCAGAAAGCCTCCAGAAACACTGATTCCTCCTGGGAAGGGTTACCAGGAGACCTACCACCGCTTTAATGATTTCCAAGATGTCTCCCAAAGGAGACATCATCAGGTGGGGATCTGGGGAAGCCTTTCCCTCATCAAAATCAGTGCCTTCAATGACAGACTCTTGTGGGAGGTCCAAGTGCCTCCTCTTGCATGTTCTCTTCTGAGGGACCTCCTTGGTGGGATGCCCCAGGGAGGCATTGGAAGAGATGATACTCTGATGGGTGGTCTGTAGGCTAGTTTGGACAGGCTGCCCTGGTGGAAGGGGTGAACGATGCTCAGGACGCAAAACTGAATGAGATATAAAAGAAGTCTGACAGGGTTGTATGGCCTCTAGGAATAGAAAAGACTTTCTCCACTACTTTGAAAGTGAGGCAGTAGAAACCGCTTGATCTGACAAAGGATCCTCTCAGATCGTTAGCTCTCAATGTCCTCTAAACAATCCACCCAAGGATGGAGTCAGAACTGAGCTAACGCCTATGTTCAGAGAAGAGACAGCTTTGACAGTTTCAGAGTCGACTTCAACACCCTGGAGCCAGTGTCAACTCTTCTGCTCCGGGTACCTGGTGCCGGACGACTTGGAGAAACCACCAGACTCAAATAAACAACTATCTTTGGATCCGAGGAAGATGCCCCCAAGAATTCCAGATCCAGTGGCTCTGAAACTGATGGAGTTAAAGCCTTTACAAATATCACAATCTATGTTTGGGACCTAGACAGTGCACACATTCTATGTGGGTGTCCAAGTTTTGGATCTTGTACCCACAACTTAAATATTTTTTGAAACTGGACGGCTTGTCTGACATTTTGTAAAGCTGAAGTGAAAATTAAACAATTCACTGCGAGAGAGAGAGAGAAAACTAGAAAGATAGAAAGTTTTTTTTAAGAAGTAAAAAAAAAGGAAAGGATTACCAACAATGGCAATAAGTACTACAATAAGTACAGAAAGGGAAAGGGAAGACTACCAACTATGGTACTGACAAGGTACTCAAGGAGTACAAGAAAAAAGGACTAGTATGTAAAATTTAAGACGGTTAAAAGGAAGTAAGAGAAATAACTACAAGAGAGCGTAAATTAAATTAAACTCAAGAAAAAAAAGCTTGAGAGCACGCAATCTGTGTTTGCAATAGTGGCAAACTAGAACAGACATACGTTAGGTTGGTGGATCATTATAGATGAAGGGAGGAGCTCGAGAGTTCAAGAATTCCATGGTATGGAAGAAGTGGCCGAGTCGGGTCCAAACCCAAGAGTTGAGGAATGAATGAAAAAAAATGGACGACATCAGATATGATATTCTCTCTGACTTACTCCTAGTTGCAAACATTTTATATCGCAAAACATACTGACATAATACTACTTGCAAACATTATAAATCACTAATAATCTAGCCAATCATTGTCAGACATTACACAGCGCATTCAAAACCTGCCTTCTTTTAAACCTCATTCCTCCCCGTATGTACTGCTCCAACAATTCCGATTTTTCATATGTAATTTGCTCCTGCCTTTTTCTAAAGATTAAGCACTAGCCAAGGAGATAACCACAACCACCACAATCAATTCATTCAGTAAAACACTCAGCTTTAATGAACCATAAACACGCAACTAAACTAAAATCACCGCGCTTTCGTCTTTTCTTTAACAAAGACTTCATCAGATGCATTCAAACAGCCCAATACAGATCCTTTTATACTACGAGTCATTTACCCTTATGGAAACTAATTACAATTAATTAAAACTTATTAATTTATTATTACATCACCCTAACCACATTCAAAAAACATGATGTACATAAAAATGAATGTGCAACAGATGAAATTAAATTCTCCATTCATCAATTCTATTCATTAAATAAATAAGTAAATGTGAACCAGGTGGTGTAAAGAGTTTACTATTAAAACTTCAAAAGTCAAAATAATGTTGTACTTAAATGTCGACAATCAATGTCGAATCTGCAGATTTACGACTGTTCAGGTAGTCGTAAATCTGCAGTAATTGCCAAAAATGGCGAATTTGACATTTTATGGCAATTAATGACAATGCCACCCTTGCCATAAATCCCTAACTCCTACACCTAACATCCCATTTATATAGGAGGGCAAGCCCCCACACCCCTCCCAAACTATATATTCCAACTCCGAGATTGCACTACACAGTGAGGAAAGAGATGCATTTCCCTAACCGCACTGTACCATGATCTCTGTGCATTCCTTCGAAAGTTTATATTTGCGAATGCACAGGACATTCGCAAATATAAAGTTCGAACATTTCGAATGTACTCATATGAACTATTCGGAAATCTGTAGTTTGAATAATTCATAGGCATACATTGCGAAGTCGAAATATTAATAGTAAACCAGTGTAAAGTATTTGTACAGATGTAAAACAGAATTAAAACCGTATTTAAAACCATGTTTCTGTATGCTCTGCTGTATTTAATGATGTAGGAGCTCCCTCTGCTGGCAAAACTAATCCCAAAATTTCACATACGTAAAAAAAACAGATATAAAACACTTGAAATCTTTCAAAAATAGTAGACTCCTAAAATAACGAGTGTTAAGGTGCTAAAATCAATCACTAAATACAATTATTTTATCCATGAGACCATGTAACTAATTGAAATTTGAATACACATGATTACATCTCTCACTAATTACAGTAAAATCTTTCATAACACTACTTTACAACTTTGTCTGTTGCGACATGCACACATAGCGTGAGCGTTCCAATAGAGAGGTTACCTCCTTCCCTATCTTTCCCTGCACCCATTTCTGTTACATACTTAGTCACTATTTTCTGATGCCCAGTTGCCTCTCTAGTTGTTTTGGTGCACTGTTAAGCCTATGAGCTCTCTTAAGAACACTCCACTTGTGTGTTCCCCCCACTCGACCTAGTAAATTCAGTTTTGTATTATAGGATTTTCCCAAGCAAAACTACCTGGAAAGCAGCATCTCTCCAGCAAAACATTTATCTGACTTCTTACTGAGGCTTGTACCTGATTGTTTTTTTCATTCGGACCTCTGGGAAGGCGGTAGACCTATTACCAGAGTCCATTGCCCCTCCCCCTTCAGAAAGTTTACTAATAACTGATTTAGAACTCAGTCAATCCTCCATAACCTGGTTCCAAAGCTACATAACTGGTTGCCAGCAAGCAGTTTTTTGGAAGCATGAACTTTCACCACTACTCCCAGTCACCCCTGGAGTTCCCCAAGGCTCAATACTCGGCCCATTACTCTTCTCTATATAAACTAGCAACGTTCATACTTCTACTCCTCATACATTTGTCAAACAATATGCAGATGACCCCACATTAATATGTGCATCTTCCTCATTACAGGAACTCCACACCCTAACACAAGAATCCTTCCTCTCTACTGAAACCTGGCTTACTAAGTTTCAACTTATTCTTAACCCTTCTAAAACTAAACTTCTTCTCTTCAAATCTACAAGATCCACCTCTACAGACCCTTCCTTTAACATCACATCTAACAGTAACACTGTCATCTCCCCCACTGTACACACAAATCTTCTTGGATTATCGACTGATAATAAATTGAGATTCGACATACATATTACCCAGACCATTCAGAAAGTAAATAAAAAGCTGGGTACCCTTTATAGAAATAAACATTATTTTACCAAACACACAAAATCTACAATAACACGCACTCATCTGGTCTCTACACTTCTCTATGCTTCACCAATTCTTAGTAACCTCAGTGAGACGCACCTAACTAAATTAGTCTCCTGTTACAACAAAATATCTAGGTTTGCCTCTGAGCACACCATCGCTAAAGCTGCTCAACTGGCTTGAGTTCCCCAAACTTTTACTATACAACCAGCTTACTTTCACTCATAAAATCCTTAACCAACCAGAAAAAATCCCCTCACTACAAAACCTACTTTATCTCTGTACTCATAATAGATCTCTGCACTCCAGTAATAAATTCCTTCTTGAAGTAACTAAAGTCAGTAACAGCAGGTGAATCACTCTTCTCCAACTGCATTTATAAAACATGGAACTCACTATCAACCAATATATCTTCCATCTCTTCACTCACAGAAAGCACTAAGAACTTACCTCCATACTACATGGCTATGTTCCTGTACAGGCTAGTTCTACCTTTTTATACTGCAATTTCACCTCACCAAGTTGAGTATTCAGTACCCAGAAATTGCTTTATCTACTACTGTACCTATGGGGGCTACATCTTAAATTATCTTACACTGATTTACAAAGTTTTTGATGACACATCGGTATGTATAGCTATTTTGAGTGTATTTGTTTCTTTCAAATTATGTATCATTAATGTATGTTTTCTAAATTAACTTGTATAGTGTGATATACTATTTGTCAACTTATCTCAATTGTTGTGCTGAACTTATGTCAATTATGTTCTTTGTGGAGCTTTTCTCCCCGGGCCTCCACTGAAAAAGAAACTGTGTCCAGTGGACTTTCCTGGTTATCAAATGTAAAATAAAATAAATAATATAATAATTTTAATTATTATATCTTGTTTTCATATGTTGCTGAATCATAATTTCGCTGCTCTCATTTTTAACAGGGGGGCTATAGATATATTCTCATTCAAACCAGGAGATATGTTAGCCTGTAGTGTAATCTGCCACCATAATTCCCTGTATTCTATTCTTTCCTCCCACAGCTCCCCTCTTATATCATTCATAGAATGAGAACCAAGCTTGTCCACATTCTATTTTAAATAAAGCATCATTTTCCTTTCTTGTTTGTATATCGTAATAATGCTTGTAAATTCTTTTTTTTAAGCTTACGTTCTGTTTTCCCAACATAGAAAGCATCACATTCATCACAGGTCACAAGGTAGACTAAACCAAAAGAGTGGCAATTAAAATAATTCACACCTTGAATCCATTTGCTCCTACTACTAAAATATACTGTCTCTTTATTCGAAATAAATGCACACTGAGAACAAGCACCACACTTGAAAGTCCCTTTCTTTTGAATGTGCATTTTATCTTTCTTATTGTTGGAGTCTTGTTCTAATAGACTTTTTAAATTGTGTGCTTTCTTATATATAACTTTAACCGGTTCCCTAGGGATGTCTGCTAGATCTGTTAAACCTATGAATTTTTTCCATTCTTTTTGTATGATATTCTTAACAATGATTGCATTTTCATTACATTCTGTTATAAAGGCTTTACTAAAAGTCTTTCTGCTTGTTAAATCTTTTGCCTTCTGTTCCCTCCCATAGATCATCGCCTAAGATGGGCTTAAATCATTCTCTTCTCCCATCTATAACTTCCTTCCTAACCTCATGAATCAAACTTGTGAGGTATCCTCTTTCTTTAAATAAACCCTTTAAAAAAGTAGATTCTTGTTCAAAATCATTTTCTGAGGAAGTCATTCTACTAGCTCGAACATATTGGCCTTTTATAATATTCCTTTTGCAGTGAAATGGATATTCACTTCCATAATGGATATAGGAGTTGGAAAAAGTATTTTTCCTATGTATCCGGCCGATTGTTGCTGCAGAAGGGTCTAAGACAGCACCATTGGCCAACTATGTGGCTGTCAAACAAAAAAAAGTATGGATGAATTAAAATAATATTTTGAAAGACTCATGGGACTTTTTAAGGGATGTAAAGCAAGAGTTTGACAATGACAAAATCATCTTTGTGACAACAGATGTAGTAAATTTGTTCATGAGTATCCCCCACAAGAAAGTATGCAATTGCTTGAGGAAGCATTATTTAAAGACGAAAAGTTAAAACATAATTAACAATTAACTTGTCTCAACTTAATGGATTTTATTTTGAAACATAATTACATATACTTTAGAGGTGAATTTTTTCAACAGGTACAAGGAGTAGCCATGGGTGCTGCCTGTGCCCCCACTTATGCTAACGTAGTTTTAGGGATATGTGTAGAGAAATATATCGTTCATTCAGAATACACTGATTGTTGGGTACTTTATAGAAGGTTTTTGGATGATATATTTATTTTTTGGACAGTCTCTTTGGATAAGTTATAGGAATTTGTTTTTTGGGAAACACTATGAATTTTTTAAAAATTTACCTACAACTATTCTTACGAGGTATCACAGTATTTCGACGTAGTGATTTACAACATGAGTGAAGGCTTTAGTTCCAACATACATAGGATAAATACTTTTTCCAACTTCTATCTCCATTATTAAGTGCACATCCATTTAGGTTCATAGGTAGGTACTAGGCTATCGGCCCTAGGGCCTATACAAGCCCAGCCAAAAAGGTACCCTGGCTTTTGCCACCCAAGAAAATTATTTTCTTGTGCCACTGTCGAGCAGAGCCACAGAGGTGATCCCCGGGGTGAATTTCCTATTTCTCATCCAATCATCAAGATTTTTCTTGAAGAGTGCTAATGAGGAGCTTTGTTTGATATAGATAGGTAGTTTATTCCAGAGTACAGGAAGTCTCTGGGACAGGAATCTATTGCTCCGGCATGTTCTGTTTATTGTGGTGACAAGGTTTAGGTCCCCAGAGCGTGTAACTCAGAGGGTTTGGGATTTCTTTAAGTGGAGCATGACCAACAGCTCTGGGTTGACATAGCTTTGTACGTTAGGCAGAGATCACCTCTGAGTAGGCGATATGCGACGGAGTAAAGCTGGAGTTTTTTGAGACGGTCTGCGTAGGGCATCTGTTTGAGGCTGGTAATCCTCTTTGTGAGGTATTTCTGCGGCCTTTCCAGTTGTTGTAGATGTCTTGTGAGGTACATACCAAAAGGGGTGTTGTATTCTATAATGGGTCTAATGAGTGATGAGTAGAGGGGAACATTGACCTCTTTTTTCTGGATGAGAAACCTTTTGTGATGAGGTGTGCCATGTAGAAGGATTTCCTGATTACTGTGGCAATGTGATTATCAAAGGAGTCTACTGTCCACCTGTGTCCCAAGGTCTCTTATCACACTTTCGGTGTTAAGTATACTACCGCCTATGCTGTAGTTCATGGGTACAGAGTTTTTACCAAAAGGGATGACAATGCACTTTTTGGCATTGAGCTTGAGGCCATGGCTTTGAGACCAGGCATCTGTCTCAGTGAGGCCCTTTTGTAGGATATCCACATCGTTAGTTTTGATTATGGCTGCTAGTTTGCAGTCATCTGCAAACTTCTTTAACCAAAGACCTGTGTTAGCCTGTATTTCAGAGAAGTAGATACCAAACAGGACAGGACCCAGGACTGAACCCTGTGGTACTCCACTTGTCACTGGCCTGAAGTCAGATTCGGAGTCTGCTACTTTCACAGTGTGGGTTCTGTCAGTGATCCAGTTGGCAACCCATCTTGTGACACAGGGATTTATACCTAGTTTAGTGAGTTTATCTATAATTCCAGAATGAGGGATTGTGTTGAAAGTCTTGGCAAGATCTAGATAGGCTGTGTGAACCACCTTACCCTTGTCTACGGCTTTGGTGACTGCTTCAAAGAAGTCTATCAGGTTTAGGAGACATGATCTGCCTTTTACAAACCCTAACTGGGTGGGGTCCAGAGTTTGGAGATTACCAATGTCTTTGTTTATAAGTTCCATGATGATACTTTCCATGGCCTTGCAGACCAGGCTCGTCAGGCTAATGGGGCGGTAGTTCCCGGGGTCCATGGTGGCTCCCCCTTGAGTGGGATAACCATTGCTGTGCGCCATTCAGTAGGCACAAAGCCTGAGGTGAGGCTATGACTGAACATGGTACTTAGGTGGGGTGCCAGTTCGTTCTGCAATTCGTGTAGAACGCAGCCTGGGATGTTGTCTGGTCCCATGGATTCTGTGTTCTTGGCTTTGGAGAGTGTGGTTTTTACCTGTGCAGCCATGATTACAGGAACTTTGCATTCTTCCGGTATAGAGATGGGCTCTTTAGGGGGTGAGAGGGGATTAAAGTTAGCACTGAACCTATCTGCCAAGATGTTGGCAATATCAGTTGGTTTATTTAGTGCCATGGTGCTGTAACTCAAAGCAGATCTGAGTGTTGCCATTGACATTCTTGACATAGCTATAGAATGCTTTGTGGTTGTCTTTAGAATCAGTGGTGATTTTGTTTTTGTAACTAGCTTTGGAGGATTTTATCAGGGATCGCAGCTTCTTACTGAGGCTGACCAGGGAGCTCCTCCACTCGTGGGATTTTACTCTCTTTTGCAACAGTTTCTTCCTTCTGTTGTACAGTTTGTTTATGGCAGGGGACCACCAGATTGGCTTCCTTTTTTTGGAGGCTAGCATCTTGGTTCTGTTTGGGATAGCACGATCCATGCACTCATGTAAGTGCTTATAAAGTGTAATTGTGTAGGATTCAGTAGTCGTAACTGTATTGTCCATCTGCATGGGTGTCATGAAGTTCACCACTTCTGTCTTAAGAAGAATGAAGTTGGCTTTGGAGAAATTTTTTACCATGGTTTCCTTAATGGGGGATGGCGGCAGGATGTGGATATCTAGGGTAATTAGCTTATGGTAAGATCGGACCAATGAGGCGTTGACTTCAGGTGTGAAATACTGGTCACTCAGTAATGACTAGATCTAGGATATTGTTGCTCCTAGTGGGGGTGTGGATAAGTTGATCCAGGGCATTGGAGTTTATGAATTCCAGAAAGCGTTGAGCGAAGGAGTTGGCACACGAGTAGTTTTCCCAGTTAATGGTGGGGTAGTTGAAATTGCCCATTATTAGGGTGTTTGGTTGAACCCTAATATTTTCCAGTACATCAAGAAAAGAGGAGTGGGAATCCTGGGGCATGGTGGGTGATCTGTAGCAAGCTACAATTTGGATTGCAGTTTTGCCCAGAGTTAGTTGCAATTGGATAACCTCAGCTGCATTATGCTGAGCAACTAGCCTGGAGATGTGGCTATCCTTAATTAATATGGACACACCTCCGCCTTTGGTGTTCCGGTCCAGGTTACATGGCCAAAAAGTGTGGTACGAGTTATAGCCTGGTAGTGCAGGGGTGCTCTCTGGAGCCTTGGAACCAGGTCTCAGTCACTGCACAGATATCGATGTTCTCCATTTTAAGGATTGCCTCGAGTGAGTGCATTTTGAGATTTAGACTTCTAGCATTGAGTAGCATCACCCTCAGTTTTTGGCTGCCTGTTCCTGTTACGGTGGTGAATTTGTCATTTGAACCTTGCCTAAAAAAGGCACTACAGGGTCAGCAAGAACCTTAGCCAGTATCCGGAATCCCAGGGGTGACAGATGCAGGCCATCTCTGGCAAAGCATCGTGGTCTGTCGACCATGTCATCCCAGGCAGACAGATACTGGATCCCTTTAGAATGGCACCAGAAGCTTAGCCAATTGTTGAAGTCAATCATTTTGTCCTTGCACTGTGGCATCATTCTGGGTGATGGCAGAATGCTACTCAGGGATAGGGTCATACCTGCCTGGGCTACAAGATCGGAGAGCTCTTCCATGTCTCTTTTCATGTAGTCCAGGGAGGTGCATCTCAGGTCGTTCACACCAACATGGACAAGAGTCATATTTGTACTTGTTGTGGAGTGACCTGAGTGCGTGGGTTATGTGGTGGATCCTGGCACCTGACAGGCAGCTGACAGTAACCTTCTCCTTGTTTAGCCTGGTGAGTGGGACATCAGTGTGCCTGACTATAGAGTCATCTATGACTAGTGTGTTGGGTACATTATTTTGCCTTACTGGCTCCGGATGAGTGGCACACTGAGTCTGCAGGCTATGTGTCATTTGGGTTGTGCTGGGGGGTGGAGGTTGCTTGCATTTCTGCTTTGGAGGTCTCTGTTGCTTGAGCAGATTATTATTGAGAGCCTATGCGAATGTTTTTGCGTTTCTATGTGTGGATTTTGGTGGTGTAGATTTAGTGAGACTATGTGATGAGTGTAGTGTGGTGCAAGTGTTTACTTTCTCCTCTTGACTGTCAAGTTCAGTCTTGATTGGAGAGAGCTTTACCTCCACTTTGGCTAGATAAGTGCATCTCTCACAGGTTGTAGTGTTGGGTGGTAGGAGGAAAGGGTTGTTTGTGTACATGAGGCAATTTCTACATTGCCCCAAGATGCCCAGATTCATCAGATAGACAGGAGAAAACACTGGGAGCTGACCCTTGGACATGCCTGGATAAAAACCTATTTTCCTCTAGATAAGTGAAAAAAGGGAGTACAAGAGCTGTTTTTCTCCAAGCAAGTGAGGAAAGTAAGCACCAAAACTGTTTTCCTCTAGGTAATGAGGAAGGTTGAGTGCTGTAGTAATTAGTAGGTTATTTAGTGCTTACAAGTTCTGAACAAGTGCTGATCACGAATAAGCAAATTCAAGTGCTAAAACTAAGAATCTGTATCTAGACTAAACTAGTTACAGGAAAGGGTGGAAACAAGTGCAAATGTGGGCTTTTAAATCAGAAAGTTGAGAGAGATGGAAAAACTGCCCAAATGGCCAATAAAAAGAAGTTATGTACCTACCATAACGTTGCATGTTAGTTGTCTTCATCTCGCCTTCTTTCTTGCTGGTTGGGATCGGGACTCGGCCATCTTCAATAGCTCGAGAGCTGTTTACAGGCTCGAGGCTACCCCTTATCCCATGATGTCTAGCGCTAGCTACCCAGATCTCATTTGAAATAGCTAACCTCAGACATAGCTATAGGAAAAAAAACCTCCAAACAAATGGTTAAACATACCTGTCCTACTAAGTCAGTAAAGGAAACAAACCAGAGAACACACAGCCAGTGAAAACTGAACTTCACTCGGTCCAATAGGATAGGGGGATGGAGGGGGGGATGCAAGAAAGAAGGCGAGATGAAGACAACTAACGTGAAACGTTATGGTAGGTACATAACTTCTTTATGTTAAGTTATCAATCTCACCTTCGTTCTTGCTGGTTGGGACAGCGTCCCTAGCACCTACAATCCTGGGTAGCTCATTGGAACAGATCTTCAGAACAGTGGAACCAAAGTCAGCTCTACTTTTGGAGACCAAATCCAACCTGTAATGAGAAATAAAGGTATGAGGATTTGCCCACGTAGCAGCGGCACAGATAAGAGTCCATGGGCAACCTAGACTGGAAGGCTACAGAGGTGGCTAAGGCCCTGGTAGAATGACCCTTTGGTTTGATTGGCAAGTCTGTTCCTTAGTTGATAGATAAAGGTAATGATATGAGACAACCACCTGGATAAGGTCACTTTGGAAACTGGGAGACTCTGTTTGCCCCGAGCAAAGGAAAGGAAAAGTTGGTCAGACTTCCTTATATCCTTCGTCCTATGCAGGTAGAAACACAACTGTCTATGAACATCCAGTTGATGTAACTTGTATTCTGCCTTGTTGGTGTGGTTAGGGAAAAACACAGGTAGGTCTATAGACTGGTTCAAATTATTTTCTGAGCAGACCTTCAGAAGGAAAGAGAGATTAGTCCTCAGAGCGACCATGTCCTTATGAAATACTAAGTATGGAGAACGGACGCATAGTGCCTGAAGTTCAGAGACACGTCTGGCTGAAGTAATAGCTACCAGAAAGAGAGTTTTCCAAGATAGAAACTTAATGGAGCAGGAAGCTGCCGGTTCAAAAGGGGGCATAATTAATGAGGTTAGTACCAAATTAAGGTCCCAAGGAGGAGGGGGATCTCTCACTGGGGGTCTAAGGAGAGTAGCCTCTCTTAGAAACGCTTTACATAGTTTATGAGACATAATGTTTGTATTAGAAAACCCGACATGAAAATTTGAAATGGCTGCTAATTAAACCCTGATTGTAGCAGAAGCGGACCCCAAATGAAAGAGTTCTGTTAAGAACTCCAAGATTTCGTGGATAGGGGCTGTGAAGGGATCTATGTTCCTATCCTCTGCCCAACAAGAAAAACGTTTCCATTTACTAGCGTAAGTCCTTATAGTGGCTGACTTACAGGAGGAAACATTAATGTCGCGTATGGCCGGGGAAATACTGGGAAGTCTGGCTAAGGTTGGAAGTGGAGCAACCAAGCTGTGAGCTGGAGCGTTTGAAGGGACTGATGCAGCCCACCTGATTGATGAATCAGTAGGTCTGGAATCGGATCCAGAGTCCAAGGCCGCTCGAGAAGGTAATGGTACAGGAATGGGAACCATATCTGTCGAGGCCAGTAGGGGGCAATGAGGATCATTTTGCAACCCAACGACATAGCTTTCTGAATGAGTTTCGGTATCAGGGGAAACGGAGGGAAGGCATAAAGAAGTCCCTGAGGCCAATCGTGGACTAGAGCGTCTCTAGGAGAGTGACCAGGAAGTGGAAGAAGGGGGAAGTAGTTGCTGCATTTGCTGTTAAAGGGGGTGGCAAAAAGGTCGCAGCAAGGCTGACCCCATTTGCGGAAGATTAAATCCGCAACTTCCTGATTCAGAGACCACTCATGAGGCATAAGAATAGCTCTGCTGAGCCTGTCCGCTATGACATTGGATGTCCCAGGGATGTGCGTCACAATCAGAAAGTGTAGGGAGGAAATCGCCCACTGCCAGAGTCTGAGCGCTTCTCGACATAGGGGGTAGGACCTGGTTCCACCCTGCTTGTTGATGTACCACACCACTGACATGTTGTCCGTTTGAACTGCAATGGTCCCAGAAGGAAGAGAGTCCTGAAGAGCTTACAACGCTAGGAGCATGGCTCTTATTTCTAGGACATTTATATGCAGATGGTACTCGTGAGCCTGCCAAGTGCCCTGGACTGTCCTTCCCTGATAATGCCCCCCTCCACCCTATCAGGGAGGCATCCGTGGTCACTGTAGCAACCGGAGGGGGCTGAATGAAGGGTCTGCCCTGAATCACTAGTGGGGAGACCATCCACCAGGAAAGGTGCCTTTTGCATGCTTCTGTAATGATGATCATGTGAGACATGGGAAACTGTTGGAAGGACCACTGCGTGAAAAGAAGCCACTGCAGGATTCTCATGTGAAAGCGGGCCGGGGGTATCAGAAGAATTGCCGCTGCCATAGAACCTAGAGTTTGAAGGACGTACTTGACTTGTACTCTTTTGCACTGCATGAGGACTTGAACTTGCTGGCGAATTGTGGACACCCTGTCCGAAGGTAGCTTTGCGGACATGCTTCTTGTATCTAAGTCTGCTCCTATATAAGTAATAGATTGACAGGGCAACAAGGCAGATTTTTCGAAATTTATGGTAATGCCTAGCTGGGAGCAAATTGAGATTGTATATTCCCTGGCTTGAAGGAGTTGATGCCTGGTAGTAGCAGTAAGGAGCCAGTCATCTAGATATGGAAACACCTGGAATCCTTGATGCCTCAGGGGAGCAGTGACCACTGCTATACATTTGGTGAACACCCTGGGGGCTGTGGTGAGACTAAAGGGCAGAGCTCTGAACTGGTAATGACTGGCTCCCAGCCGGAAGCGAAGGAACCTCCTGGAGCGTCCGTCCATTTTGATGTGATAGTACGCATACTGGAGATCTATAGAGCACATCCAATTTGTCTCCGCGACCGATGTAGGAGCCGCGCTCACCTGCGCCGATGCTCAGAGAGGGACAGTGGGGTCGGACAACAGTCCAATGCCACTCGCCCCCTCGGAGCCGACGAGGGAGTCTCGGTGCCCAGATCCCTTGATGGAAGGCACCATCGAAGGGATCGGAGCCGACGATGGATCCGAAGGAGAGATCATTATCGGCCAACGGTTCCATGATTCGAACCCCAAGAAACTCTGGCTCTGAGCTCAATGGAGTCGGAGGAGGAACATTGATAGAAACAGACGGTGCTGACACCTGTTGAGGAGGGCTGGACAACATTTTGGCCAGTGCCTGCAACTTTAATAGTATGCTGACCACTCTTCTCCACATCATGTGATGAGTGAGTGTGAAGATCTGTGACTATGGTCACTTTGCAGAACCGGAGACCGAGGAGGCGAATGAATAGACTCTAATGAAGGGGACCTTGGCCTTTTTTGAGTCCTTGACGGTTCCGAGGGGACTAATGCAGCCGACGAGGAAGCAGTCTCCTCGATTCCGGCCGGAACCGAAGTGGAAGGCAAGCCTTGGGCCGATGAGGGCTTCCGAGCTGGGAGCTGACGATTTGGCCAGTTTAGGAGACTTCAATGACAAAGTCTTAACCGGTGAGTCCTGAGGCTTAAGCAGTCCCCTCAAAATAAGTTTATTCTTGCACTCCTGCTGAACTCTTGGGCTAAATGCATGGCAGATAGAGCAAGAGTCCTGCAGGTGCACAGCGCCTAAACAATAGATGCTAGAAGTGTGCCCATCTGTAAGAGACATTTTCTGACAGCATGCGTCACACTTCTTGAATCCCGACACGTTGGATTCTTTGGACAGGTCTATCAAAGAAAAACACTACTCTAGTCTATTTGGCCAAGAGGCCGGATAGCAGTAATAACTAATAATAGAACACTACTACAAAAAAAAAAACACAGTATAAGACAACCAAATACTTTTTTTTTTCAACTAGGAAGCCTCTAACTTAAACGGCTACCTAACAATAAACACACTACCTACGGGGAAGGGGGGGGGGGACTCTCTAATTTAAACGAGTTCTAAAGGGGGGGGGGAAGAAAACTACAACACTGAACACTCTAATTAAACTACATAACTAAGTTTACTAGTTATCGACTAACAATTAATAACAAAAAAATAATTGTAATCTGACACGAAAGCCAAATAAAGTTATACAAGCCTGAGCCAGTATCCAGGAACCTCGCAGCTGAATCGGCAAATGAGATCTGGGTAGCTAGCGCTAGGCATCATGGGATAAGGGGTAGCCTTGAGCCAGTAAACAGCTCTCGAGCTATTGAAGATGGCAGAGTCGGAGCCGAGGATTGGCTCGGATCCCAACCAGCAAGAACGAAGGTGAGATTGACAACTTAACATCTACAATTTCTGGGCCAGAACCACTCCTTATGTGGTAGATAGGTTACCTAGTGCTTACCACTCCCACTGATAAGCTAGAAGGCTTCCCTCCAACACAGAAAGCTTGGGGGGGCTCAGAAGCTCACATACAGTCCTGGATACAGCAAATCTGAATCTGGACTACACTAGTTACAGGAAAGGTATTATTATTATTATATATATATATATATATATATATATATATATATATATATATATATATATATATATATATATATATATATAAATAAAAGTAGCTAAAACAGCAGTCAAAACAATTTCACTACAAAAGGAATATTATAAAAGGCCAATATGTTCAAGCTAGTAGAATGACTTCCTCAGAATGATTTCGAACAAGAATCTACTTTTCAAGTTTGATTCATGAGTTTAGGAAGGAAGTTATTATAGATGGGAGAAGAGAGAGAATTAAGTCCATCTTAGGAGATGATATTCTATGGGAGGGGACAGAAGGCAAAAGATTTAACAAGCAGGAAGAGACTTTTAGTAAAAGCTTTATAACAGAACATGATGGAAATACAATCATTGTTAATACCATCATACAAAAAGAATGGGAAAAATGTATAGGTTTAACAGATCTAGCAGACATCCCTAGGGAACCGGGTAAAGTTATATATATGAAAGCACACAATTCTAAAAGTCTATTAGAACAAGACTCCAACAATAAGATAGATAAAATGCACATAAAAAAGAAAGTGACTTTCAAGTGGTGTTTGCTCTCAGTGTGCATTTATTTCAAATAAAGAGAAAGTATATTTAAGTAGTAGGAATAGATGGATTCAAGGTGTGAATTATTTTAATTGCCACTCTTTTGGTTTAGTCTACCTTGCGACCTCTGATGAATGTGAAGCTTTCTAGGTTGGGAAAACGGAATGTAAGCTTTAAAGAAAAAGAATTTACGAGCATTATTCTGATATAGAAACATGAAAGGAAAACAATGCTTTATTTAAACATTCTTCGTTCTTGAGGAAGTTAAGAATGATATAAAAGGGGGGTTATGGGAGGAAAGAACAGAATTCAGGGAATTGTGTTGGCAGATTACACTACAGGCTAACATATCCCCTGGTTTGAATGAGAATATATCTTTAGCGCCCTGTTAAAAATGAGAGCAGGAAAATTATGATTCACAGACATATTAAAACAAGATATAATTACAAAAAATAATTGTGTATTTACATTTCAATTAGTTACATGGTCTCATGGATAAGATAATTTTATTTAGTGGTTGATTTTTTGCACCTTAACACTCGTCGTTATTTTAGGAGTTTACTATTTTTGAAAGATTTCAAGTGTTTTATATCTATTTTTTTAGGTACGGGAAATTTTGGGATGAAGTAGTCTGGCCAACAGAGGGAGATCTTACATAATTAAATACAGCAGAGCATACAGAAATATGGTTTTAAATACGGTTTTAATACGGTTTTATATCTGTACAAATACTTTACACTACCTGGTTCACATTTATTTATTTAATGAACAGATCTGATGAACGGAGAATTTCATTTTATCTACTGCACATTCATGTTTATGTATATTATGGTTTTTGAATGTGATTAGGGTGATGTAATAAAAATATTAATAAGTTTTAATTAATTGTAATTAGTTTCCATAGGGGTAAATGACTCATAGTATAAAAGGATCTGTATTGGACTGTTTGATTGCATCTGATGAAGTCTTTGTTAAAGAAAAGATGAAAATGTGGTGATTTTAGTTCAACGTTTATGATTTATTAAAGCTGAGTGTTTACGTGAACAAACTGATTGTGGTTGTTTCCTTGGCTGATGATTATTCTTTTTTGGATTTACTAGTTTTTTTTTTAAACACCGTCTCTATGTTTTTATCTTTTTCTAAAGATCCCAATTCCAGTTGTTTTCTCTCTGTTATTATATTCATTACTTCTAGCACAGTTGGTTTAAATTTTGATTTCCATGTTCCAATAATTGCTTTTTTGGCAGCCACCATAATTAGACTCCACAAGGCCTTACTATGTCAAGGCAACTTTGATTCTGTATCACAGTTCAGAAAAATCAATTCCCTAGTTACACCAATTTGTTCACCCAGTATCTCTGATAGAACAGTTTGCATTGAAACCTTAAAGTTTGCCAACTCATTACACTCACAGAAAATATGTTCCCAATGCCTCTTTCTTCCACATCACACCTCCAACATTTGCTGTCTACTTGATGAAAAATTCTCTGAAGGCTATTTGGGGTACAAAAATATCTAAGTAAACATTTCCAAGCAAAAATCCTAAATCTTCTAGATTTTGTTCCATAATTGGGAGAAATACAGTGGATATAAAATGTGTACACACCTCTGTTAAAATGCCAGGTTTTGTGTTATAAAAAATGGGACTACAATAAATCATTTTGAAACTTTTCCCACCTTTAACGTGACCTATAACCTGTATAATTGAATTGAAAAACAAAACTGCTAGGGAAAAAATATAAAAAATAAAAAAAGATACAATACGCTGTTTGCATAAGTGTGCACACCCTTAAACTAATACTTTGTTGAAGCACCTTTTACTTTAATTACAGCATTCAGTCTTCTTGGGTACACACCTATCAATTAAAGAGATTCTAATCGACTCCAATTAAAGTTCAGCTGTCCTAGTAGGATTTTCCTGACATTTAGTCAGTTGTCTGCTACAGCAAAAGCCATGGTTCTCAGGGAACTTACAAAGCATCAAAGGGATCTCATTGTTCAAAAGTATCAGTCAGGAGGTAGGGTACAAAAAATTTCCACAGCATTGGATATACTATGGAACACAGTGAAGACAGTCATCAAAATGTGTGGAAAATATGGTCAACAGTGACATTGCAAAGAACAGGACATCCCTCTAAAATTGATGAAAAGACAAGATGACAACTGGTCAGGGAGGCTGCCAGGAGACCTACAGCAACACTGAAGAAGCTGCAGGAATTTCTGGCAAGTACTGGTTGTGTATTACAAAAATCTCCTGTATTCTCCATATGTCTGGACTATGGGGTAGGATTGCAAGATGGAAGCCTTTTCTTACACAGAAAAACATCTAGGCTTGGCTAAAATTTGTGAAACAATATATCAAGTCTCCCAACAGCATGTGGGAAAATGTATTATGGTCTGATGAGACTAAGGCTGAACTTTTTGGCCACAATTCCAAAAGGTACGTTTGGCGCAAAAAACAACACTTCACATCACCAAAAGAACACCACCCCCACGGTAAAGCACAGTGGTGGTAGTATCATGCTTTGGGGTTGCTTTTCCTTCAGCTGGAAATGGGGCTTTTGTCAAGGTGGAGGGAATTATGAACAGTTCCAAATACCAGTCACTTTTGGTCAAAAATCTTTAGGCGTCTGCTAGAAAGCCGAAGATGAAGAGGAATTTCACCTTTCAACACAATGAACCCAAGCATACATCAAAATCAATAAAAGAATGGCTTCACCAGAAGAAAATTAAAGTTTTGGAATGACCCAACTAGAGCTCAGATTTAAATCCAATAGAACATCTGTGTGATGACCTGAAGAGGGCTGTGCACAAGAGATGCCCTCGCAATCTGACAGATTTTGGAGTGCTATTTCAAGGAAGAGTGGGCAAATATTGCCAAGTCAAGATGTGTCATGCTGATAGACTCCTACCAAAGATGACTGAATGCTGTAATTAAATCAAAAGGTGCTTCAACAAAGTATTAGTTTAAGGGTGTGCAGATACAACAAAGTATTAGTTTAAGGGTGTTGCACACTTATGCAACCAGTGTATTGCACATTTATTTTTTATATTGTTTTTCCATAACAGATTTGTTTTTCAAATGAACTGTACAGGTTATAGGTCACATTAAAGGATGGAAAAGTTTTGAAATGATTATTGTGGTCTCATTTTTTTATATCACAAAAGCCTGGCATTTTAATAGGGGTGTGTGCACTTTTTATATCCACTGTATTATCTCCCCATTGTTTTTTTGTAAATTGCTTATTCAGTCTTTCTTCCCAAGCCTTTCTAACCTCCTCTGATTGATTCTTATACTTACACACAATACTTTATATTTTATATGCTCTATTAATTATTCCTTTTTTAACGGCAGCTTCTGTTCTAGATTCTGCTACAAACTCTACCATTACTGGTCTTTCATATAGGACCCCCCATTTATTTCTCTTTGCCTATACTCTGGTATCATTGATAAGGAAGGCAATGTCTAAACTGCAGTCCAAATACATTTTTGGCTTTCTCCCATTCTGTTACCTTTTCCTGTCTAGTTATTTGCTCCCAATACCTTGGTTCCTTTGCCAGTTTTATCCAATAAATTTCAGCCTCCTCTTGTCTAGGTTCTCTGAATCCCTTATTGCAGTCATCACCATCTGCAGAATCTCCTCTCTCCATTCTTGTGCTGGCTTACTTCTTAAAATACATTATGTTACTTTATGAATATAATACTCTAATCATTGTTATTCTCCTTAAAGGTCTGCATCTAAATTCCCACACTCGCCTTGTTTCTTGAGTCCCCCCCCCCCGTTTCATCATCCCTTTCCACTTTGAAATAGAAGTTATGTACTTACCATAACTTGGCATCTGTGTTGTCCATTTTTATTCTTCCTCACCGTTGAGTCTTCGGATCTGACTCAACCACATTCACAAGACTTCAGGATCAGAGTATTAAGCTCCTTCCTTTCCCATAATGCATCATACCTTCCCTAACTCCTCAGATCGAGTTTGCTGCCCTAATGGTTATACAGCCAGAAGAGATAGAGCAGAACAAAAGATTATGGAGCCCAAACCATGAACCTATGGGTTTCAAATTCCTCTAGGTAACTTAAAGATACCAAGGGTTGGGGATAGATGGGTGGGAAGTGAGGAATGAAAATGGACAACACAAATGCCAAGTTATGGTAAGTACTTCACTTCAATATCTGATATTATTCTTTTTATTCTTCCTCACTGTTGGGTCAGAGTCCCCAGCTACATAACTCTTGGGTGGCCCCTAAGGAAGGATATGCCGAAGCACAGTCAAACCAAAGTATGCCCTGTTTCTGGAGACAATGTCCAATTTATAATGAGAAACAAATGTACAAGTCTTAGACCACGTGGCTGCAGCACATATTTCACCAACAGATGTTCCAACAGAAAAAGCTGAAGTGACCGCCATGGATCTAGGAGAGTGGGCTTTATGTGGATGACAATATTCAACTCCTTGTTGGGAATAAATGTAAGAAATACAATCCATTATCCATTTAGCCAGGGTGGTCTTGGATACTGCTTGGCCCAAACGATTAGTAGAAAAAGATACATAGAGTTTATCAGATTGTCTGTGCTTCTTTATCCTGTGCAGAAAGAAAGGCAACTATCTATGAACATTGAAAAGATGCAACATGTATTCTTCTTTCTTTGAATAATTTGGAAAGAAAACTGGCGACTGAATGGACTGGTTAATGCTGGATTTTGTTGCAGCTTTAGGCATAAAAGAGGATTATTCCTCGGGGAACTCTGTCTTTATAAGAAATGATGTAAAGAGGTTTGGCTGACAAGACTTGCAATTCGGCTACTGTCTTGGCTGATGTGATAGCTACCAAGAAAATCGTCATCTATGAAAGAAATATCGTCACAACTATCTGCTCGTTCAAAAGGTTTTTGAGTGAGGCCTTGAAGGACAATTGTAAAGTACCAAGGGGGGGAAGGATCTTTTATTGGAGGCCTTAGCAGAAAAATGCCCCTCATAAAGGCTTTGCATAACTTCGATGAGGAAACAGAAGATCATCCCTTTCCTGAATGAAAATTAGAAATGGCAGCCAGCTGTAGCTTAATGGTAGATAAAATGGCTCCGTCATGAAAAAGTGAACTCAGAAAAAGGAGACTAGCTGAAGTAGGAGCTGTAAAGGGATCAATATTCTCCTTCTATGCCCAAATAGTAAATCATATCCATTTGTTGTTATAGACATTTTTTGTGGATGGTCTTTGCAAGGCCAAGATTATGTTGCAAACTGGGGAAGCTAGCCTGGACTTTCTTATACTCACTGGAAGTGGAGAAACCATGCGGTTAGCTTGAGAGGGTGGAGACTGGGTTTTCACTGCTCTGATGGATGGGAGATGAGGTCCTGATTGTGATCCAGTATCCATGGAGGATATTTCAGATGAGACCATGGGAAGGGGAACCATACCTGATGAAGCCAGAAGGGGGCAATGAGCACTTCAGCCTGCTGACTTTCTGTAGAAATTTCGAGATCAAGGGAAAGGGGCAGATAAGCATAAATGAGACCAGGGGGCTAAAAGTGGACCAGAGCATTCCTTGGTGATTCCACTTTTGGGAAGGGATCAGAACAAAATACTTGCTGGATTTGTTGTTTGGGGAGAAGCAAAGAGATCACAGCAAGGTTGGCCACAACAGCTGAAAATCTGGTTTGCTACTGCTTGACTGAGGGACCACTAGTGAGGGGACAGAATGGACCTGCTGAGACTGTCTGCTAGCATGTTGGTTTTCCTGGGAATGTGCGTTGCAATTAGAAAGCAGCTGGAAGAGATCGCCCACTCCCAAACTCTCATGACCTCTCTGCATAATGGGTAGGATCGCGTTCCTCCTTGTTTGTTTATATACCAGACCACTGACATGTTGTCTGTATGAAGTGCAACCATCCCTAGACAGAGGATGTTCTGAAAGGCTTGCAATATTAGGAGGACTGCTGTCATCTCAAGGACACTGATATGCAGGTTGGTCTTCTGCTGGGATCATGTGTCTTGGACCATCTTTCCCTGATAATGCCCCTCCCACCTCAATAGGGAAGTGTCCGTGGTCACTGAGGCTACTGGAGGGGGAAGAGAAAATGACCTGTACAATGATAGGTCATTTGCATCCACCATTGGAGATGCCTTATTCAGATCTGAGTTAGCCTGATAGGAGTCAACAGGAACTGTTACAGAATGGGCCACTGAACAGCCAGGGTCCATTGTAGAACTCGCATAACGCATCTTTCTAAGGAAATGAGAATGATGGGAGCTGACATAGAACCCAACGATCTGATAACTAACTGTGCTGGAGGGATCGTAAGATGCATTCAGTCCTGGATTTGCTGCCTCAGAGAAGTTATGCGATGCAGAGGTAGGAAAGCTACTTGAGTGGAAGTGTTCAGTTGCATTCCTATAAACTCTAGATTCAGCACAGGAAATAGGTTGAATTTTGTCAAGTTTATTGACATGCCCAGGGAATTGAAGATCTGTAGCAGGTAATTTCTGGCCTGAATCAGTTGATGCACTGATGGTGCAGTAAGGAACCACTCATCTAAATACACAAACACTTTCAGCCTTAGGTGACCTGCGACAACTGCCATGCATTTGGTAAACACCTGGGGGGCTGTTGCGAGACAAATGGGCAGCGCTCTGAATTGGTAATAACTAAACCACAGCCGAAAGAGCAAATATCTCCTGGAGCAGTTGTTCATTTTTGATATGATAATATACATCCTGGAGATCTGTAGAGCACATCCAACTGTCCTTGAGTAGAAGCAGCAGAATGGATTGAACTGTAACCATCTGGAACTTCGACTTCTTGACATATAGGTTGAGGTTGTGGAAATCCAGAATTGGTCTTAGGTCCCCTGATTTCTCTGGCACCAAAAAGAAGTGAGAACAAGATCTGTATCCTACTTGTCTGGCTAGGATCTCTTGGATGACTCTTTTCTCTAGAAGTTTTTAAACTTCTTGAAGAGCGGACTCCCTCTGGTTGGGTGGCATGTCGGGGAGTAACCTTGCGTCACTTGGAGATGAAGGGAAAAGGGAATGTGATAACCTCTGGATATTATTTTTAGTACCCAGTTATTGTTTCAGAGGTTTGTCCAGGCATCTAAGCGCAGGGATAGATGTCCCCGACTGCCTCCAGAAGGGGGCAGGTCAGACAGTAGTGCTGATAGCATTTATTGATAAACAGTTCCCTACAGCCCTGATTCTGTGGACCCCCCCTGCCTCTGGGGTGGTGTCTACCATTAAAACCTCCTACTCTGCCACTGGAAGAGGTATACCCACTCAAGTCCTGGAAAGGACATTGAGATTTTCTGAACAAACGCTTTTTACCACCCCCCAGTTCCTTAAATGGTCCTTTGGGGGGGGGTTAGAAAACTTAATATCCAAGGCAGACAAGTTCTTTTCATCTTTCTTACTGCTGGTATGTGTTTCTTTCACTGATGGTCCAAACAAGGAGGAGCCATCAAAAGGGGGAATTACTGAATGATGCCTTAAAGGGGTTCTGCAAAATCGGAAAGACGCATCCAGGCATGTTTCCTAATTTCTATGCCTGTACTGGCTGCTCGTGAGGCGCCCTCCACAGACAGAGATCAGCCTCATCGAGGAATTTGCCAGGGAAGATACAGTCACCAATTGGGGAGGAACCTGCTTAAGGTTTTCCAACAAGGTCTCTTTCAGAGAGATGGTTAGCTCCTTGACCAGATCTCTCTGCAGACATGTTAAATGTGCCAAGTAGTATAATGCCCTCAACGCGAAGGTAGCAGAGGCGTACATGTGCTTTCCGTATCTGTCCAAGGCCTGAGACTCCTTGTTCGGGGGATGAACAGAGGAGCTCTCTTCAGTGAGCTCCTTTTCTGTGGCTGCTGATACCACAATGGCATCAACTGGGACACCCCTGTACCAATAAAACTGATCAGAAGGGGTACTCAGGAATTTATCCGGACACTTGGGGATTGGGTTGACTGTGTCTGGCTACTTCCAAGCCCAGCGAGAAACTAGATTGATAAGTTCATCTCCTGGGGGGGGGGGGGGGGTGGAATCATCCAGGACGTAGACAGGCTTTCCCTGGAAGCTTCCAGAAGCACCAAGTCCTCGGAGGATTTTAAGAGGACCAGCCACCTTTTTGCTTCAGGAGTTACAGGATGTCTCCAAAGGAGACATCGATCGTTGAAGATCTGGGGGAACCTTCGCTTTCATCGAAATGAGTGTCCTTGGTTAAGGACTCCAAGGGAGAGTCCATGTGCCTCTTCTTGTACGTTTTCTTCCGATGGACAAGGAGTTGCATCTTTTGGTCTAGAGAAAGCCCTCTCTGCTACCCGGAAGGCTGACTGACCAGGAGAAACTCCCTTCTACTTCCATGCAGCTGAAGCCACTGGAGGAGAAAGAGTGGAGTCGACCCCAGAACCAAATCCTTTGGACTGAGCTGGGCTTGAGCTGTTGAAGGCCGAGGCCCATAGGGGATGGATGGATCCAACAAGGTCATGACCGCAGTCATCCCTCTGTACTCGGCACTGGCATCTAGAATCTGTTACCCACTCCGGTCTGAGGGTGTTGGAACAGAGTCAATCCAGGAAAAAGACAGAGTTGAAGAACGGCATTTTCTGGGACCCAGGTCCTGGAATTCAGAGACTGTAGGTCAAATTGGAAGAGGAGTTTGTATCACTGGTGATGGAGCTCTCATGGATCCACAATGGGACGGAGATGGCAAAATTCCCATCTGGATCTGAGCTTTGAGAAAGCTTCTCATCATCCTGTCCATCTCCAATTTAGAAAGGCTCCAGAAAGTCTTAGAGAATACTGATGAATGCCTAGATTTAGCTGGTCAAGGTGTAATTTGGAAGTCAAGCTGGAGACATTGGCGTGCTTCGAACTGGTGTAGAGCTCTGAGACCTTGGCTCTGAAGGCTTAGGATCTGAGGCAAGACAGACCAGGGAAGAGCTCTGTATCAGTATGATGTTTACCAGATCCAAGGTTGCACTGGGATCCAAAGAGTGAGGATCAGCAGACAATCGGATCAGAGGGCAGACTTATCTGCCGGTCTGGAAACTGTTGGACCCGAAGAGACTCTTGGATCCGAGGAAGTTTTGGTCTGTATTGGATCCGATACTTTGTGCCTTTTCTCAACTTGAGAAGACAAAGCCCCTGGGGAAGGTGAGAGGGCTTGCTTCTTGAGCTCTTTAGAGGTTGAAGACTTGGAGAAGGTTTGCATCCTAGAAGAAGGTAACAGACCCCCCAAAATTAACATATTCCTCCCATCAGAAAGGGGGAAAGGATTAAATGCAATGGATATGTTGCACTCAGCATTCATGTGCCCCGGCCCAAGACAGTATGCACACCTCTTGTGGGCATCAGAGTTTGGTATTTTGTGCCCACAAGAGGTGCATTTCTTGAAACCTGTTGGCTTCGCAGCCATAACTAGGCCAAAAGAAAGACAGACAGACACACACACACACACACACACACACACTTCAGAACAAGCACCTAAACTAGTCAATACTACTAGAAACATTCTAGAGATATATATATATATATATATATATATATATATATATTTTTTGTTATAATGAAAAGAAAAGTGAGAGTAGGAGGGGATCCTAACACCCTCGTAAACTAAATGTGGAAAGGGAGGTACAGAAAGGACAGAATGAGCAGCTTAGCACAAGAAAAGTATTATACTTTAGTCAGAGTTAAAAAGCCAAAAGGAAGCAAAAACATTGAAATTAACTCACAACCCTTACACAAGCTTGAGACTAGAGGACCACCATCTATGCTGGAAGGCACCAAATGACATCTGAGGAGTTAGGGAAGGTATAATGCATTATGGGAAAGGGAAAAGCTTAAGACTTGGATCCTAAAGTTTTGTGAATGTGGCCAAGTTTTATCTTATGTCAGATTCGAATACCCAACAGTGAAGAAGAATGAAAAGGACAACATCAGATTTATAGGTTTCTGCTATGTATAGAAAGAAGCCTTAACTGTGTAGCTCTGAAATACCCCTTCAAATCAGTTAATGCCAATCCACCTTGTTCTACTGGAAGAATTAGCTTATCCTACTTGCCTCTTGATACCTTTCCTCCCAGATAAAATCCTTCAGCTCTTTATTATTTGCTATCCACTACTCGTCCTCCGACTGATAAAAATGTGCCTGACCTGTGTATAAGACTAAAGGGACTAAAATCATTTTAGCTACTTGTATCTTTCTATCCATATCCATACAAGAGCTTCCAGTTTCTCAGATTTTGTATTATCTTTTTAGTCTCTTCCCACATGTCCTTAACTGCCAAACCAGAATCGATTTTAATCCATACTCCTAAATACTTAATTTTATCATGTCCCCATAAATATTGAGAATGCTGAACCAATGTGTGTGTGGCTACATAATTTACTGCTAATGCCTTTGTTGTTTTAACTTAATTTTGTATCCCGAAAAGGTTTGAAACTGAAAATGTTCCACAACACTGTACTGTCCCTTTCTGGTTTTATCAGGTATAAAATACTACCTGGAAATACAACCAGCTTTTCTTGACTGCCATACCAATTACATCCCAGAATGTCTGAGTCTCTTATTTTCTTTGCTAATGGTTCTAAATATAATGCAAACAACAAATGGAAGGAGGAAACCCTTGCCTGGTTCCTCTGCTCAAGCAGAAATTATCAGAAAGGAACCCACCCACTTACATTTTTGCCTTTGATTCCTCATATATCCTCCTAATCAACCTTATAATTTTACTAGGGGATGCAAATGCTTCCATTGCCCTGCTCATAAAGTCCCAGCTTACTCTGTGAAAAGCTTTCTCTGCATCAACAGCCACCATCAACAGTGGCATTTTCCTACATTCTGCTTCCCTCTGGATCATCAGGGTTTTGTTAATGCTGTTGAATGTTTGCCGCCCCTGCACAAAATCAAACTGATCCACATGTATCAATTGTGGCATCACTTTTGCCATTCTTTGAGTCATTATAAACAAACGCTTTATAATTATGGTTTAGTATTTAAGTGGGCTTGTATGAAGCTGGATCTGATGGATCTTTACGCTCTTTAGGTATTACAGCTACTACTGCTTTCTTCCAGGATGTTGGGTACTCCTCCTTTTCTTAAAATATCATTAAACAAAACCTTCCAGATCTTTATCAGCCCCCCATCAGCTTCCAAAACTTCCACAGGAATACCACCTACTCCCATGGGCTTTCCTGTAGATTGGCCATAGATCACCATTTTTATCTCACGCCCTTCTATCCTAACTGACTGAACCTCATCTCTAACCTTGGCATATTTAATTCTTCCATAAACATTTTCATTTGTCTCTGCTTTATACAGATTTTCATAGAATTTCCAAAATATTTCTAATACCTCTACAGGATCTCTTGTTACCTTCCTTGTTATAGGCTTCTCAAGCTTAGCAACAGCCACTTCTACTTTCTGTTATCTGAGTCATTGTGCTAAAAGTTTTTGTGCTCTAGTGTTATCAAAACATAGTTGCTTAACAGCAATCTTTCTAAACTCATGCATATTTAATCAAGGTAATCCCTTATTTTCTGTTTAGCATTCTGCAGTTCCTCATCTTCTTACTCTGTGAGATTCCCCCTATTCCGCAATACTTTAAATAGGGTGGAAATAAAAATAAGGGTGACATGGTTAAAAAGTAACAAGAATTATTTAGAGAGACTGACAAATATTAAACTCCACTTAAATTTTTTCCCAGTCCCTAGCTATATTTTCAGAAGAAATTTCAATCTTTTGTAATAGCTCCTGAATAATTTCCACTACCCATTCCTTAATTTCCTAACTTTTCAAATCATAGGTGGGAAACTCTGCCAGTGTCTCATTTTTATTTAATTACTCTGTTTTTATTTTAGTTATTATTGGTGCATGATCTGTAATAGTTATTGGGTGCATACGAAGACCTTCAATTAAACTGGGGGAGGGGGGCAAGGCCAAGATGGTAAGTAATTTTGATAGATTTATAATTGAACATCTGCTGAAAGATTTACTACAAAAAAAAAAGTATACAAAACTCTCAACTACTTTTTCCTGTCAAGAAAACTAGAAAGAACTAATTGTTTCAGAATGAGCCGCTCTAAAACCAGTGTACAGGACAGTTCTATGAAAAAGAGAGATACAGGCCATGCTAAGTAACATCAGTGAGTTATCTGTAAAGACAGACACATTGGACAGCAAAATGGACAATTTTAAAGTGAAATGTAAAAAAAACAAGGTGAAGTGATGAGTGAATCTCAAACAATCATCACAAATCTGAAGTATAGAAGAGGCAATGTCTGATTTTGATGGAAGAGTACTTGAAAATCAGAACACTGCATTTCATCTGAAAAAGAACAACTTATTCCGGGATTAAATAGAAGACTTTGAGAACAGATCTAGGAAAAGTAACATCAGGATTTATGGGATTTCTGAAAAAGAATAGGGAGACAGTATGATTTGATCCTTTAACACCTGTGTGAAACTTTTAACTTTGGCATTGGAAGGGCACATAAGATCACTTTGTAACTCATCTTAACTAACTAAATAAATAAAAACTTTACCAAAGTCGGTGATCATAAGATTTTTCTCAAGTCAAAATAAGGATTTTGTCTTAAACGATGCATGGACTAATTATCCAGTTAAAATTAAAGGAAATACTATAAAGTTTGACAATGACTATTCCACATTAGTGGCATCCAAGACAAAAGCATGTGCGCCACTTGTTAAAAACTTAAAGAATGACAACATTAAACAACAAACCTTGTTTCCAGCAAAAATAAGGATTTACCTTCTTGAAGGAAAGAGGATTTTTAACACCTTGGAAGATGCAATGAACTTTATACAGAAAAATAAAATACAAGGAAAATTAGAAGAAATGGACTGGAATCTATCAACTTGTTTGAAGAGAAATGCAACAAAAGATGACGATACAAACAGTAAAAATTGAATGACAAATGAAATCGATGTAGTTCATGGTTATGAATTCTTATTAATTTAAATAAGTGCTTGAAAACTTATGAACGGTTTATACATATTACTTTTTACGAGGAAAATCATTTCTTTCTTTCCCTACTTCAAATGGCTACTAGTTCCCTTTCTAAAATGTTAGCGTTTGAGTTTTTGTAGCTATATGTGAAATTGTAGCCACTTATTTTCACTTAGAGTTTAAAAAGTTAAAATATTCATCTTATTAAAAGTTAATTACTATGATAAAAAAAAAAGTTAAGTCTTACCATAACGTTCCATCTGTGTTGTTGATCCTTGTTCAGTCATTATGTCTGGGTAGTCGGTTCCGACCTCAGAACAGAGTCGGCCATCTTCCAAGCTTGCGTCAGCCACAAACTCTCGAGCTAAACTCTTACCCAGAATTCCCCTCTCCCTGTTATTTCAGATTGAGTTTGCAAGTCAAAAGAAGGTAGAGGCTACCTCTGGTCAAATGACCTAACGGAACCAGATGGTGAGAAACACTACAAGCCTCAGGAGGGGGGAGGAGGGAGGGTCATAATGACTGAACAAGGATCAACAACACAGATGGAACATTATGGTAAGACATAACTTCTTTATCTGATGTTGTTAATTCTCGTTCATTCTTTATGTCTGTGACAGAGTCCCCAGCTACCTTTATTCCTGGGAGGCTCTCATGGAAGGAAATTCCTGAGCACCATTGAACCAAACGATGCTGTTCTTCTGGAGGCAAGATCCAATGTGTAATTGTTGATGAAGGTATGAGGTCTAGCCCAAGTTGTAGCTGCACAAATGTCATGTAAAGAAGCTCTAGCATGGAAGGCAGCAGAAGTTGCTACCGACCTTGTGGAATGAGCTCTTATGGCTGTAGTTAGAGGGATATTGTGCTCCTTGTAAATAAATGTTCACAGTCTTTTAACCATTTAGCCAGTATGCCCTTAGACACAGCACATCCTAATCTAGGTTCAGAATAGGCCAAGAATAACTGATCTGATTTGCGAGAAGCCTTAGTTCTGTCCAGGTAGAAACAAATTTGCCTGTGAAGGTCTTGGGTATGTAGGCAATACTCTCCCCTGTTAGAATGATTGGGAAAGAAAAAGTACAGTTGTGTACACTTACCATCAATGTTGATGTTCGAGTGTATTCACTGTTGCAGTCATTACATTTGGGTAATGTGCTGGCAGGTTGCCATCAGTCGGGCTGAATTCCAAAGTCTTGGGTCCTGCATCGGTTGCTGTCTCTTCTTCCATGACGTTAGGGGTATAAAACATGCAGCCAACGCCATTTTCTTTAGTTTTTCTTGCCCCCGATGTCAGGTGCCCCCAAAAAGGTATCAAAGATATATATATATATATATATATATATATATATATATATATATATATATATATGCATATATATATATGCATCAATATAAACTTTACCTTCATCTACAAGCAAATACACCACATAGGTTGTAGAAGATAGAGAAGGAAAGATAAACTCCAGAATGATGGGGTGAAGGTGGGAGTGTAACATGGACTGCAACAGTGAATACACTCGAACATCTACATTTATGGTAAGTGTACACAACTGTACTATGTTCTTCGTGTTTCACTGTTGCAGTCATTACATTTGGGAAGAATCCGAAAGCTATGGTTGGGAGACTGGAGCTAAACAGCAATAGGAGCGGCTATAAGGCCCTGAAGAACTGCAGTGGCAAAACCTGCCCTGGATTTAGAGTAGAGAGGCAAATTATAATGCTTTGTAAAGGTGTGAACAGAACCCCAAGTAGCAGCCTCTAAAACAGGGGTGTCCAACCTTTTCAGTTGCAAGGGCCGCATTGAGTCAACAGAAATGGTCTCGGGGCCGCATGTAAAATATATCATTGCAAAAGGCAAGTGAGGACAAAAAAAAAAAAAAAAAAATGTACGTAAACTGAAGAGCAAAAAAAAAAAAAAAAAGGTCTCTCAAGTAGACTGAAGAGCAAAAGACCCCAGGTACACGCGGAGTAATACAAACTAAACTAAAGGATTCTGTGATAGGCTACCTGTCTTCACACACAACTAGGCAGTCCCATACACTTTCTATTGTCAGTCACATAGCAGCTTTATATTTAACTAATGTTATAATAATATGAGTTCACATACAACAACATATCTCATTAGTTTCTTCGAAACTTGCTCAGAGACATAAAGGGTGTGTAGTTAGAATAGTGACCATTCACTCATCCAGTCACATAGCAGACTAATAGTCATATGATTTCACTGACAACACAGTGTGTATGAACAGAGTTTGTAACATCACCACCGTAGAAGTCTGCTTATTGCTATAATTATAATAAATACATTTGCAACATTAATAAAGGAACGTCTGGAAAAATCAAATGATGCTGGTGATACTCTGCTATATGCAACAGCTTTGTAACATTTAGCACTGCAATACACACACACACACACACACACACACACACACACAATTCATACCAGTAATTCTTACATATTGCAGTCATTAAAACACAAGCTGAAGACGCTGAGGTTGTATTGCAGATTAAATAATTGTGCCAAACACAGTACCTGCAGCCAGTACTTGCTTTTTTTCTATCTTTCTAGCACTGCATGCCATTATATTTACTTTTAATGTTGCACAAACATTGTTGGCAGTTTCTCCGTATTTGGCATGTGTTGTAAATATTTTTTTCTCAGAAGTAATTGTGATAACTGTAAATGTGAGTATCCAACCCTATCTACAGGAAACAGCAATGTACTTGAGTGGTTCACTCAGGAACACAGCAGTATTCTGAAGGACTTTAAAAGAAAAAAAGCACACAGTAGAATAGCATTCAAAATGTATGTACTTTTATTGAGCTTTACCATTCATGCTTCATTGTTGCAAAGTAGACATTTATATGCAGGGTGGTAGGTGCTTGGTTTATTTTAAAGCTCGTAAGAGGACTCTGAACTTCCCCCATACACATACATACACACACACACACACACACACACACACACACACACACACACACACACACACACACACACACATACCAAAGCAAATCTTGATTATTTATTGTTCTTGTGCTTCTGTTATTTAGTAAAATACACATTTCTTGATTGGTATCCTTCCACATTATCCTGACTCCATATAAAATTAACACAAGTTTGTAGGTATTTTCAGAAACATTTTATCCTTCCTTGAAACAGGTCTAGGCATCCTTGTAGATTAGAGCAGTGTTGTGCCTTACAGTTACTAGTTAACACTAAGACTAATCTAACGACTTACCTGTTACTGCAGGAGATGTGTAGTGTAGTCAGTGTATATAAATAAAATAAATATTACAATCCCCCTCGCTCTCAGTTCTTTCTTCGCCGCGATCACAATGCTCTTCCTTCACCTGTTGATCATGAATATATCACGCAACGCAAAAAAATGGCGCTTTGGCGCATGCGCATACCAGCGGAAAGACGCTGGCATAAAAAAAAAGTGAAACAAGTAATGTGGCGCATGCGCATAAACGTTAAAGGACGCGAACGAAAAAAAAAGTTTAATTTCTACTTTAAGGGGTACTTAACGGGTCGCGGGCCGCATGGAAGAGCTCTGAGGGCCGCATGCGGCCCGCGGGTTGGACACATGCTCTAGAATGTCTTTGGTTGGTACTCCCCTGAGAAAGGCTGCTGAAGTAGCTGCAGCTCTGGTGGAATGGGACCTAATGCCCTTGGGCACAGGTTTACCATGATGTAAATAGCAGAAACGGATGCAGTGGCTTATCCACTTTGAAACTGTCTGCTTTGAAATAGCCTTGCCTTCTGATCCTGCAGCATATACCACTAGTAATTGTTCAGTTTTTCTTAGAGCTTTAGTCCTGCTCAAGTAGAATCTTAGCTGTCTGTCTACGTCCAAGGAATGCAGAATTCCCCCCCTCTTGTTCTGCGGACTTGGATAAAAGGTTGGCAGATGAATTGTTTGATTAAGAGCCACACTGGAAACCACCTTAGGCATAAAAGTAGGATTTGTCCCCAGAGACACCCTGTCTGGGTAAAAGGCTCAACACAAGGGCATGTAGCTCTGAAACTCTTCTTGCTGAAGTAATTGCTAGCAGCAGAGCCGTTTTCCATGATAAGAACTTTATATCAGCGGTAGCAGCTGGTTCAAATGGAGGCAGGGTGAGCTTTTCCAACACATAACTGAGGTCCCCATGCAGGCAATGGTGATTTTCTAGGAGGCCTTAAATTTTTGGCTCATCTAAGATACTGCTTTAGTAAAGGATGAGAAACGATTGGTAGCTCTGTATTGTAATGAGCCGAAATGGCAGAGGCATGCATTTTAATTGATGAGAAAGATAGGCATTTATCAAGCATCTCAGTTAAGTATTGCAATATCTGGGGAATATTTGGTTCTGCTGTATCGGTTCCTTGTGCTTGATTCCAAGCACAGAATCTCTTCCATTTGTCAGCATAAGATTTTCTAGTACTAAGCCTTCTGGCTTCCATAATGACATCCATCACAGCTTTACTGAGAGGTGTTGTTTGTATGACTACGTGATCAGCCATGCTGCCAGGTTCAGGGTCTGTAGTTGATTGTGCAGGATCTGATTGTTTAGCTGGGACAGTAGTTGTGGTCTTTGAGGCAAGGTCCAAGCTGGGTATTGAGACAAGTTCCTTAGGATTGGGTACCAGTGTTGGCAGGGCCAGTCCGGGGCAATTAGTACCATCTTTGGTTTCCCTTGTCTGACTTTTAGGAGGACCTTGGGGAGAAGAGGCAGAGGAGGAAAGGCGTAAACTGACAGGTTTTTCCTACTGAAGGACAGGGCGTCCATTTTCCATGCTTGTCTGTGATAAGTCCTTGTGCAGAATCTTGTCAATTGATAATTTTGAGGAGAGGCAAATAGATCTATGTCTGGGCTCCCCCATTTCTCTATTATCATGTTAAAGACTTGTGGATTTAGTTTCCACTCATGAGGATCCATAAGATTTCTGCTTAAATCGTCTGCCAGAGTGTTTTGTTGTCCTGGCAGGAATTGAGCTTGAAGATGCATTTGATAGGTCAAATCTGTGTCCTACAGTGCCATGGCTAATCTGCAAAGGGGGTAAGAGTGTGCGCCCCCTTGTTTTATATACCACATGACTGTGGTGCTGTCCGTCTTTATCAGTAGTTGTCCTGGATGAAGTAAGTCCTTGAAGGCTTTTAGGGCATTTTGAACAGCTAGTATCTCTTTCTGGTTGATATGTAGATGCATTTGTTTTAGTGTCCATATGCCCTGAATGCATCTTCCTGCCATGTGGGCCCCCCAGGCATAATCTGATGCATCTGCTGTTAAGGTTTGGCTGGCAGGGGGTAGAGTGAAGAGCCATCCCATGTTTTGGTGACATGCCTTTGCCCACCATAGAAACTCCTGTTGCAGGCAGGGAATGAGAGGGATCATTGTTTTCAGACTGTGAGAATGTTGACTCCATAAACCTTTTAGGTACCATTGAAGTTTCCTCATATGCAGTCTTGCATATGGAATCAGTAGGATGCAGGATGCCATGAAGCCCAGAGCCTGCAGAATTGGTCTTGCAGAAGACTGGGTTTTTGTTGCCATCAGTTTGAAGTAAGTAGTCAGTTGCCTTTGCTTGTCTGGCATGCAGTAAGCATTCTGGGCAGTTGTATTCAAGCTTGCACCCAGGAATGTTATCTTTTGAGAGGGTACCAGTTGTGATTTCCTTTCGTTTATTGTGTACCCTAGGCATGTTAGAAGCCTTTTCACAAACGCCAGGTGTCGAAGACGGGTGTCCTTGTTCTCTGCTTGAATGAGACAGTCTAAATACGGATATATTTGTATACTTCGTCTGCAAAATGCAATTACTGGTGCCAGGCACTTTGTAAAGACACTGGGTGCAGTAGATAAGCCAAAGGGCAGTGCAGAGAATTGGTAATGCATTAAGTCAGCCTTGAATCTGAAGTATCTTCTGCAAGATTGTTTTATTGGGACATGCAGGTATGCCTCTTTTAGGTCTAAAGTCAACAGCCAAGCATTCTTGCCCAACATGGGCAGAAACTGCTGCAAAGTCAGCATTTTGAATTTTGGAATGTCCATGTATGTATTCAAAATCGATAAATCCAGTATTGACCGTCAGGCCTTGTCCTTTCTGGGTACCAAGAACAGTCGAGTAAAAACCTTGACCTTTTTCCTGTTCTGGTACTATTTGAATGGCCCCCATATCCATGAGGGACATAACCTGTTTTTGTGCCTCTGCCCATTGATTTTTTTGGCAGATCTGGCCAACCATTTGCCATTGGCAGAGTGTGGAAATGGAATCTATATCCCTGTGATACGATGTTTAATACCCACTCGTCCTGGGTTATTAACTGCCAATTTTGAGCAAAAAGTGCTAATCCCCCTCCCCCCATGGGTGCTGCCAAAAGATAAGTGCTTGGTGTAGGCAGAGGGAAGTCACTGGGATTGTTTTCTGTAGGTTTGTACTTTATCTCCTCCAGATTTGGAGGTGGAAGCGCCCCATTGCTTTGACCTGTATGAATCTTGCACCTGGTCTCTGGAACCCTTAGGGCGTCTGGATTTGCCCCTTTGAGCTCTGTCTGACACAGGAAAGGACAGATTTTTTTGTACACCAGTGTCTACTGAATCTTGGTGGCTGCAGTTGTAAGAAGTCTAACAGTTTGCATAGACTTAGCTTTGTCTTCCATTTTCTATAAAACCTCTTCTGCCTTAATACCAAACAGAGAATCATGCTGTAAAGGTGCATCTAGCAGTTTAGCTTTAACATGATCAGGCAAATTTTGTTCCTTTAAACAGGCATGCCTCCTAATCACAGATCCAGTAACTGTGGCCCTGTAGGAGGCCTCTAAGGAATCAAAACCACATTGCAAAGTATGCTTTCCTACTTGTTCAGCTGCATGCAATAATTCCTGCAATTCTTTATTTTCTGCACAATCTGAAATCAACATCATTTTCTGTTTCAGCAATCCCATAACATGTTGTTGGTACTTAAGCATGTGAAATTGACAGTTTAAGGCCCTGATTGCCAAGGTTACAGATGTTTAAACCTTTTTTCCCCATCTGTCCAGTGCCCTTGAATCTGTCAGAGGGGGTAGGATTTTTTGTTGTTGAGGCCTTAACTCCCTTTGGATCCTGTGAAATAGTTTCAGGATCAGCAGCAGGGTTTCTAAATAAAAATGTATGTGAGTCAGGGACCCTGTAATATCTGTCAGGCTTACTGGGAGCTGGAGGTAAGGAGTCAGGGGTCAAGCTTGACTCCGAAAACACATCATCCACAATGTCTAGGACAAGGGGAATGGCTAAAGGCCTGTGCTGAGGGAGAAGAAAATCCCTGAGCCTCTTTTTTTGATTCTGAGAAGTCTTGACTCTCCCAGTAAAAATGTTCCCTCAAAGTATGCAAGGTTTCTCCAAATGAATAATCCTCAGGAGGAGATGCAGATGGAATAGACTCCTCAGAATCAGAATCTTCATAGGGAGTTATAGATAATTCCTGATCAGAACAGGAATCAGAAAAATAGAAACCTGATCTGAAGATTCATAGTCCGTGTCTTGCCTAGGCCTCTTATCTGGAGGGGGATGGGTACCCCTGATCAAGGTAATAAGGTCTTCAGCCATTTTGATCATCTGTTTTTTAGGCATAGAGGCCTGTGCAAGTGGCTCATGTGTCAGTTTTTTAGTTTTAGAAGTTGCTTTTGTCTTTGGTTTTGCAACTGTCGTTGGTTTGATATACAAATGCTGAGGTCTGAATACACCCTCAGAAGCCGGTGCCTGCTCAGCGGCTCCAGACCCATCCGAGGGAGATACATCCGTCGGTCCAATACCTTGTGTATCTTGCGGCATGCCGGACTCCACATGGGTGTCGGTAGAGGCCTGCGACTCGAAGGTAGAGGGTATTCAGGGGCTGCGAAAGCACATCACTGAATAGCGGCGAACCAGTGACTGGCTTAGGAGAAGCTTCGTCGTCGGTTTTGGATCTCGACTGCCTTTCTCTGTTCTTTTCTTTGCGTTTTTTATGTTCTCCGGTAGTCGGATTGCTATCCAACATTTCTGGGTAGTTAAATCTGTTTCCAAAATACTTTGATGCAAAAATATACAGACACTTAATAGTGCATTGGTTAAATCTAGCACAAAACCGACAGCCAGGCACGTTGTGATCAGGGCCTAGACAAGGAATACAGTATAAATGGAAATCCTTATGAGGTATTTGCTTCCCACAAGTAATACAATTATTAACTTTTTCTGACATCGGTAAAAAGCAAGAAAAAAGTTTCCCCAACGGGGTACTTGAATTTAGTGAAAACTTCGGTTCTGAAACTCAAACATTTCAGAAGTTAGCCGACCAGCACTTGCGAAATGCTTCTGCTTCGGGCACCGCGTGGCAAGAAAGACTAAAGAAAATGGTGTTGGCTGCATGTTTTATATCCCTGATGACCTGACATCATGGAAGAAGAGACAGCAACCGACGCAGGACCCAAGACTTTGGAATTCAGGCTGACTGAGGGCAACCTGCCAGCAGATTACCCAAATGTAATGACTGCAAAAGTGAAACACGAAGAACATCTGGCAAGTCAATGGTTTGGTTAATGGACATTTCAGAGATCACTTTTGGCAGAAATGAAGGATTAGTTCTCAATGATACACTATCTTTATGAAAGTTTGATGCACAGAGCTTGAAGTTCAAAAATACATCTGGCAGAAGTAATGGCAACCAAGAACAAAGTTTTCCATGAAAGAAACTTGAGGTCGCATGAAGAAGCTGGTTCAAAAAGTGACGTTAGAGCTTGCAGGACTAATGACAGGTCCCATGGCTAGGTAGATTCTCTAAATGGGGTTTCAAATGATTTATGCCTCTGCGGTGGTGGTGCTGCGGTAGCTTTGTCGCATCACAGTAAGACGCTGTCCAGTTCGATTATCAGCTAGAGCGTCTTCTGCGTGGAGACATGTGTGAATGGGCGTACCTTCGTTGAAGGTTGTGCGTCAGGGCTGGTAACTTGGCACGTAACAATCAACTGCCAATCATTAGCAGACTGGAGTTCCGCTGTGGCGACCCCTAACCAGGAAAAGCCAAAAGACACAACAAGAAAGGTCTTGCATAATTTGTATGACATAAGGGATGACTCTTAGACATCATTGTGAAAATTAGATATTGCGGCCAAATGAACCCGAATGGTAGAAGCAGAGAGGCCAGATTAGAATAAACTTGACAGGTATTCCAGTACCACCAGCACTGGTGCTGAAAAGGGATCTATCTGCTTTTCCTTCAGCCAAATAGTAAACCTTTTCCACTTGCTGAGATATGTATTTCTGGTGGAAGACTTATGAGATGCAATAAGAATGTCACATTGAGGAAGAAAGACCATTCCGTCTGGCAATCGCAGGAAGTGGAGGACCCAAGCTGTGAGCTTCAGGCTGCTCAAGTTGGGGTGAATCAGGTTCTGCAGATGGGAGATCAACTCTGGAGTTTGATCGAGAATCCATGGTTGATCTAGCAGGTGAGGCCATAGAAAGCGGAACCAAATCTGACAAGGCCAATATGGCACTATGAGGATTGCTTTGCTCTTCAACCGGTTGGCTTTCTTCAGGAAGTGGGGAATGGGGGGAAGAGGGGGAAAAGCATAAAGTAGACCCGAGGGCCAATCGTGTACTAGAGCGTCCCTGGGTAACTGTCCCAGAGGAGGAATCAGGGCGAAGTAATTGCTGCATTTGTAAATGATCGGGGATACAAAGAGGTCGCAGCAAGGGAGACCCCAGCGGTTGAAAATCTCCGCCGCTACTAAAGGATTCAGGGACCACTCGTGAGTTTGTAGAATGCACCTGCTGAGTCTGTCTGCTATCACGTTGGAACTCCCGGGAATGTGCGTTGCGATGAGAAAGTGGTTGGTAGCCATCGCCCATTGCCATATTTTCATGGCCTCCCAACAAATTGGGTAAGATCTGGTTCCGCCTTGTTTGTTGACTACCCGCCATGTTGTCTGACTGTATAGCAATAATCCCCGACGGCAGTAGGAGACTGAATGCTTGCAATGCTAGAAGCACCTCCCTCAGCTCTAGGGCATTTATATGCAGATGAGCCTTCATTTCGGACCAGGTGCCCTAGACTGTCTTTCCCTGAAATAGCCCCCCCACCTCATCAGGGAGGCGTCCGTGGTCACTGTAGCCTTGGGCTGTTAGGGGCTAAAGGGACAAGACCATTGTGACGGGTTCTGTGACATCCACCAAATTAAATCTTGTTTGAACCTCTGGATTACCCGAATCTTGGATGATAGAGGGTACTGAAAGGGATATCACTGGGAGAATAGTAGCTATAGTAGAAGCCTCATGTGGAACCTCACAACGGGGACAATAGTGATGGAGGCTGCCATGGAACCCAGCAGCTGGAGAACAGAATGTGTCGTGGATTTTTCTCTTTTAAGGATCAGTATGAGTTGTTTTATCCTTAAGACTCTGCACTCTGGAATGGACGCTCTGCAGTTTTTTGTATTCAACAGGAACCCAATGAATTCTGTGGACTGAGATGGGGGTCAGGTTGTATTTTTGCCAGTTTATAGTTATGCCTAGCCTTCCTGCGGTGTGAAGAGAGTATGCCAAGGTTGCTTCCAATAGATGTCTGGTGGGGGCAGTAATGAGCCAGTCGTCTTGGTATGGAAACACCTGGAATCCCTGTGGTCATAAGTGAGCTGTGATGAATGCTATGCATCTTGTGAACACTCTGGGAGGTATAGAGAGTCCGAAAGGCAGTACTCGGAACTGGTAATGACTGGCTCCCGCACAGAAGTGAAGGAATCTTCTTGATGGTCTGTCCAACTTTCTATGGTAGTACGCATCTTGAAGATCTATAGAGCACATCCAATCGTCTTTTTCCAAGAGTGGGAGGATAGACAGAATTGTGACCACCTGGAATTTCTGTACCTTTAAAAACTTGTTTAATACACACATCCAAAATTGGTCTCCAGTCCCTGGTCTTTTTTGGCACCAAAAATAGTCTTGAGTAGAATCCGGAACCTATCAGGTCTGGGGGTACTAACTGGATAAATCTTTCCTAGCAGCTTTGAGATCTCTAATGCTGCTTCTACCCTTTGACTGGGTGGAATGTCGAGAAGGTTTCTCAGGGGGACGGGACAAAGATCGAAGGGGATATGATAACCTCTGGTTATTATCTTTTGTACCCAAGAGTCGGTGGCAATGGTTAGCCAGGCAGAAGGGTACAAAGAGAAATGACCCCCAACGCTTCTAGAGGAAAGCAGTTGGACCGCTCTTCAGGAGTGCTGGTAGGATTGACCAGAGGAGTCGTTTCTGGAACCCTGGTTACGCGGACCTCCACTGCCTCGAAAGGGGCATCTTCCATACAAGTTTCCCCCTCTGCCTCTAGAGGAGAAAGCGGCTCGCGTGTCACGAAAGAACCTTGAGACTTTTTGTGCCGCATCTTCCCCGCTCTTCTGGTTTCTGGAGAAAGCCAGTTGAGAGTAATGGATGCTCACGGCAACAAGGGTCTTACCATCCTGTTCACATATAGCCAGTGTGTCTTTCACCTTGGGTCCAAATAACGAAGAGGCTTCAATGGGAGCATTCAGAAAGGAAGCCTTGAAGGGTTCTGCGAGGTCACACAGATGCATCCAGACATGCCATCTCATGACTAAGCCTGCACCCGCTGCTCTAGCTGCTCATTCTGATGCATGAGAAATCAGACGCATGGAGGAGTTAGACACTGATTCAAGTGTGGCTAACTGTGAGGTCACTTTGTCACGGACCTCATCAGACACAGCTCTGGCCAAAGTTTCAGAGAGCTCAGAAATTAAGTCTCTTTGAAGCCTGGTAAAATGTGCCATATAATTCAGGGACCTAACCACAAAGGTCGCTGATGCAAAGGCACGCTTCCCTAATCTGTCCAGTACCCGGGACTCCTTGTTGGGCGGATGGACAGTCTTGCGCTCTTCTGCCAGATCCTTTTTAGTTGCGGCCGCCACCACCATGGCATCTACTGGAAGACCCTTGGACCAGTGGGGGTCAGTATCTGGAGGGGACAAGATTTTATCTGGCCTCCGGGGAATGGCTTCAGTGTTGTCAGGAGCCTTCCATGCAAACTGCACGACAAGCCGGACAAGTTCGTTGGCAGGTGGAGTAACACAGGAGGTAGGGGGCTGGGCATGAAAGGCCTGCAGGAACACAGACTCTTCAGAGGTTGGGTTAGAGGGCTGCCAATCAAATGTTCATAGGTAGGGACTAGGCTATTGGCCCTAGGGCCTACATAAGCCTAGCCAAATGGTACCCTGGCTTTTGTCACCCAAGAAAATTATTTTCCTGTGCCCCTGGGTCAAGCAGAGCCACAGAAGAGATCCCCGGGTTGAATTTCCTATCTCCCATCCAGTCATCAAGATTTTTCTTGAAGAGTGCTAATGAGGAGCTTTGTTTGATACAGGTAGGTAGTTTGTTCCAGAGTATGGGAAGTCTCTGGGACAGGAATCTATCCCTCCAGCATGTTCTGTTTATTGTGGTGACAAGGTTTAGGTCCCTAGAGCGTGTAGCTTGGAGGGATTGGGATTTCTTTACGTGGAGCATGTCCAACAGCTCTGGGTTTGACATAGCTTTGTATGTTAGGCAGAGATCGCCTCTGAGTAGGCAATTTGTGAAAGAGTAAAGCTAGAGTTTTTTGAGTCGGTCTGCATAGGGCATCTGTTTGAGGCCAGTAATCCTCTTTGTGAGGTATTTATGTGGCCTTTCCAGTTGTTATAGATGTCTTGTGAGGTACATACCAAAAGGGGCGTTGTGCTCTATAATGGGTCTAATGAGCGATGAGTAGAGGGGAACAATGACCTCTTTTTTTCTGGATGAGAAACCTTTTGTGATAAGGTGTGTCACGTAGAAGGATTTCCTGACTACTGTGGCTATGTGATTATCAAAGGAGACACTACTGTCTGTCTGTGTCCCAAGGTCTCATCACACTTTTGGTGTCAAGTAGACTACCGCCTATGTGGTAGTTCATGGGTGCAGAGTTTTTACCAAAAGGGATGAAAATGCACTTTTTGGCATTGAGCTTGAGGCCATGGCTTTGACACCAGGCATCTGTCTCAGTGAGGCCCTTTTGTAGGATGTCCACATTGTTACCAGTTTTGATTAATGCTCCTAGTTTTCAGTCATCTGCAAACTTTGTTAGCCAAAGACCTTCTGTATTAGCCTGTACTTCAGAAAAGTAGATACCAAACAGGAGAGGACCTAGGACTGAACCCTGTGGTACTCCACTTGTCACTGGTCTGAAGTTGGATTTAGCGCCTGCTACTTTCACAGTGTGGGTTCTGTCAGTGAGCCAGTTGGCAACCCATCTTGTGACATAGGTATTTATACCTAGGTTAGTGAGTCTGTCTATAATTCCAGAGTGCGGGATGGTGTTGAAAGCCTTGGCGAGATCTAGATAGGCTGTGTGTACCACCTTACCTTTATCTATGGCTTTGGTGACCGCTTCAAAGTAGTATCAAATTTAGGAGACATGATCTGCCTTTTACAAGCCCGAACTGGGTAGGGTCCAGAGTTTGGAGATTACCACTGTCATTGCTTATAAGTTCCATGATGATATGCTCCATAGCCTTGCAGACCAGGCTCGTCAGGCTAATGGGGCGGTAGTTCCCAGAGAGTATAGATAGAAAATAGAGGTAGATCACTTCTCTGTTTAAGGATTTGAAGGATATCCCCAAAGGATACCTCAGAGGGTGATCGAGGGGACCCTTCCCCATCATCAAAATCTGTGTCTTCTGTGAGGGACTCTTACGGGGAGTCCATGTGTTTTCTCTTACACGAAATCTTGTGACAATCTTCCTCATAGGGAAATGCTGGGGAAGGCAGCGCAAGAGGGGCCTCCTGTGAGAATGTATCCTGTGGCTCTTGTGCCCGGTGTCTGCTAGGGGTGGTTTGTGTGAGTTGTGGCCCAGAAGAGGACGGAAAACCTGGTGGCACAGGATCACCTACAGTGGCAAGAGCCTTCTCCATAATTTGAAAGGCTGGTCCACCTAAAGAGGGGTGGGAGCCTACAGTCACCCCTCGCTCAAACAAGCCAGCCTGCTGACTAGGAGTCTCCGGATGGCCATGGGACCCACAGGAAACCGTGCTACAGCTAGCATCCTGAGAAGTGACAGGAGTAAAGTGTTTCTCCTGCCAAAAAGGCAGATGCGGTTCCTTAGTGAGGTTTACAAAAGGAGCCGCAGCAGGGCACGTCTGTGCTCTAGGAAGGGGCTTAAAGGCTGAAGATGACAGAGGAGAACAAGTAGGGATCTCAGAGGAAAAATGTTCCCCTCCATGGGAGGGATAGGTCTCAGGAGGTGGGAATCCTCTAGCTGAAAGCAATTTGTCCACAAGGCGCACCACATCATGTTCAGAGAGGTTTCTAGTGAATTTCATGGACACAGCTCATGGGGAGTCAGGTTTATCTAGAGATGGAGTAAATTGAGAGTCCGCAAAGGGGTCTTTAAAAGGAGAATAAGTCGTAACAGCAGGTAGGATAGGTGTCTGCACCAAAGGCAACGGTGCTGTAATTGCTTGTACTATCGGTGTCTGCACTGAGAGAGTTGTCGGTGCCGAGAACAGAGTCTGCACCAAAGAGTTCGGTGTCATAACGGTAACTGGCACCGCAATCGGTGCAGAGAGACTCTGCGCCGACAAAGAATTACGAGGAACCGACTGGAGAGTCGGTGCCGAGAGCACTGTTGGTGCTCAAGAAGGTACAGGCGCCAGAAAATCCCTCAACAACGTAGCAGTCTGCATCGACTGCATGGCTGGTGCCAGTGAAAGGGTCTGAGCCGAGGAGCCCCTCTATTCCAATGCTGTCTGAAGCACACTCAGTGCCTAGGAGGAGTCTGTACAGACGGCTTTGGATCTGTAGGTCTCGGCTCCGAAAACCTCAGAGCCGAAAAAGTCCATTCAGAAGACGACAATTTAACTTTCTTTGGTCTCAGTTCCTGGGGGTCCCCAGCGGGGGACAAAAGAAGAGACTTTGTCTTCTTTAGGTTGTCTTTTTTTCTATGGGAGCTAGGAGGGGATGAAGCTTCAGACCCAGAAATAGCCTCTGTAAAAGGGAGTTTCATAATACCCTTTAAAATAAGTTTGTTTTTTCCTCTCTAAGAAGGTCCGGGTTGAAAAATTTTTACAAATCCCACAAGGTGGGTTGACAGTTAAGTGAGGTTCACCCAAGCAGTACACACAATGCATGCGAGTCTGAAGTAGGTAAGTTGTGGCCACCACTAGTACACCTCTTAAAGCCTGGACATCCTTTCTTTTCTGCCATGACAGGTGAGAGAAAAAACAGAAGGGAAAGAAAAAGGGAAAGTAGAGCACCAGCTATCGTACAAAGGATACCCAAAAGTACAAGGGTAAAACAGATACCAACAAGGTAAGAAAGAGGGTACACACGTAATAACAGAGTCACTAGATGTGGTAGGGTAAGAGACAACTATACAAATAAATTTCCTTGAAGAAAGGTAAATTTACGAGGTAATATATCAAGAAAAGTAACTTAGTTCAAGAACAATGGCTTGACATGACTGAATGGCGATGCGGCAAACAAAATCTGGGGTAACAGGGACAGGGGAATTCTGGGTAAGAGTTTAGCTTGAGAGTTTGTGGCTGAAGCAAGCTTGGAAGATAGCCGGCTCGGTTCCGAGGTCGGAACAGACTACCCAAACGTAAGGAATGAATGAGGATTAACAACATCAGATCTTATGTTAGGTGGCACACTTTCTGATATCTTGGCATAGTTAAGTAATATACTATTAAATATCATACAAGATGCAACAAATGACACTTAAAAGGCATGTTAAGTTACATTCTGGGTTCTTAAAATTGTCCAGTAGTGTGCTACTGATAAGTATACTTGAAATGCAATAGCACCCAGGAAAGACATGCTATTTCACCTATAGTGAGGCTTTCCTCAATGAAGTTAATATAGCTTACTATAGAATTGACTGGGAACTTTTATATATGGTAACACAGGAACAGATTAGTATAGATTACTATAATTACATGGCAAATGAAACCCCAAAAATCCTAGTTATATTCGGTGTTCCAAAACTCCACAAGGATTTAGTGAATCCCTCTCTGCGACCAATTGTGGATTCGGGCTAGTCAAAGACCAGTTATATTGCTAGATTCTTGGATAACAAACTTAAAGAAAGGGTTTTAAATATTCTCCACTTATGCCACGATTCGTGGCACTTTTTGGAAAAATGTAAAGGTCTTATTCCCTTTGGGGAAGGGGGAGTTTTTATTATAATAGATGTTAAGGACCTTTTTAGTTGTATTCCTCACACAATAGGACTGGACTGGTTTTATGACTTTCTGTTTGAAGAATTTGGTGTCAAACAAGGACTTATTAATACTTATACTCAATTAATGGAGATAGTATTAAAAAATAATGATATCTATTCTGAGGGCCATCACTTTAAACAACTTGAAGGAGTAGCTATGGGGTCCGCTTACGGACCCTTATTTGCTAATATAGTGATGGCCCAATGGGAGAAACATTTCTTATTTGGTTCCCCTTTTTTATACACATTCATCTGTATCTTCGATACCTTGATGACCTGTTTGTGGCATGGACCGGGCTGTTAGAAGATATAACCCGATTTATGGAATACCTTAATAATAGTACAGACTTCCTAAAATTTACCCATATTGTGGAAAAGAAAATGATTTCCTACCTAGATGTATCAATTTCAAAGATAGGGGATGGATATATAAAATCCAAAATTTTTAGGAAGCCTACATATTCGAACAGTTTTCTCCACTATTCAAGTAGTCATCCTATGCATGTAAAGCGTGGTATAATCAAGGGCCAGCTTGTTAGAGCTGCCCGGATGACTTCACTATTTAATGATTTTTTTAATGGAATGTGATGTCATGAGCAGAATGTTTTTAGATAGGGGATATCCATTAGGTTTGGTATACAACATCAAACAGGAAGTCCTTGATAAGAGCAGGAAAGGTTTTTATGTCCCTATTTCACAAAGTTTTGACATAACAGAGAATGACCAAGTTCCTTTGCCTTCCAGTACGAATAATTATAATAGAGATAATGAGGAAGGTACAGTCCAAGAGGGGTTATTACAAAAAAGTACTGCAAACACTGGGGGGGATTGTGTGCCCTTTTATTTGTACATATTCCAGTGATAGCCACATTGTGCAGGATATTATTAGAAAGAATTGGGCCATCCTTATGCGTGAAAAGGCTATGTTTGACACATTTGGCATGTATCCTAATATTTTATTTAGGAAAGGTAGAAATTTAAAATGTTTATTAGAAAAACCCATATGTACTGAAGCCAGGGGTTACATGGCAGCTTGTGGGATGTGCCATCAATGTAGGCACATACTGAGGACATCGGCCATCAATATTCGGGACAAAGAAATTATGATCAAGGAGAGATTTAATTGTCATACCCACACAGTAGTTTACGCTATTTGTTCCCAATGCCAAACTTTTTATATTGGCAAAACGCAGCGTAAACTTGCTCAGTGTATTTATGAACATTTTTACGAGATTCGTCAAAAAGATGAAAAAAATGCCCTATACAGACATTTAAAGGCATACCCTGATCATATATTCAAGTCTGTGGTAATCCAACAAGTGTGAGGCTAGAGGGGACCTTGAAAACTATCCTGAAGAGAAAAACTTGGTGGCAAGTCTTTTTAAATGCTTACTTCCCACCAGGACTCAATGACCTGATATCCATTTCTAGCAAACTTAAATTAAAAGTATTTGATAGATTGTAAAGCTGTATGATAATAAGCAAAAAAGTTTTATACATATTATATATATATATATATATATATATATATATACACACACACACACATATATATATATATATATATATATATATATACACACACACACACACACACACACACACACACACACACACACACACACACACACACGTCTTTTAGAAATATTAAACTTGTATGTATTTTTATTGATGTTTCTTAGTTTTTTCCGAGCTGCTCTTATTAATTTGAAAAGTTCAAATTAACGAGGTAATAAATTGATTTATTATTAGTAGTTAAGGTAATTACCTTGTTCAAGTATGTATAAAAGGGGCTTAATGTGAAGTTTAAAGTGTCTGAAGAAATCTAGTGATGCTCACCAGACGAAAGCACTAACTTGCGTTTGTTCAATTAAATCAGCTTGAGTAAATTCCTGGTTTCCAGCTTTGTGCGTTCCCTTTTTTTAATTTTTTAAGTTTGTTTAGTGTTGTTTTTTTATATGCTATGTCTCCTTAAAAAATGACAGCCTGCTTTACATTAAACATCTTATGCAAACAGAGCTTGCTGAGTCATTAAATGTTATTCCTCTGAGTGCAATGGCTTTTTAGTGGTTGGGATAATTTGAGAAATATATTTTTTTGTTGGTGGTGGTTTTGATGGGTTTGAGGGATTGATGGTGGTTTGGATTCACTTGTAAGCATTTTTGTGTGAACTGTAACTGAAGGACTGTTCATTTTCAAGCCCTTAGCATGAAAACCAGCTTGAAACAATTTAAAGTCATGAACACTTTTGTGATGCTGCTGGCGTTCTAATATTTTGAATATTATGCTAAAATGCCAAAGAATACAAGTTAGATAACAAGCAAAAGACAGTAAATTGCACTGTAAACCACTGTCTGTTATTAAACACTTCTGAATGCTTGAGACCGATAGCATACTTGACATGCAATAGCACCTAGGAAGGTTATACTATGCAATAAACAAAATATAAAAAATAGTTTCTTACATATATAAAAGTCATTATTGGAATTTTATCAAAGTAGAGTAAAATTCACACTTTTACAAGTTAAACCTGGATCACACAACTGTCATGCTTTGAATGCAAGTTTATATGCTATGTCTCCTTTAAAAAATGGCAGTCTGCTTTATATTAAACATCTAATAAAAACAGTGTTTACCGAATCATTAAATGTTATTTCTTCAAATACATTAGCTTTTTAGTGGTAAACTTACTTTGAAATTTTTTTTGTTTTTAAGTGGTTTGGAAGGGTCCAAGGGATTAATGTATAAAGCAGAGGTGGCTACAATTCACTTGTGAATGTTTTTGTGTAAACTGTAGCTGATAAACTGTTCATTTGCAAGCCCTTGTCATGAGGAGCAGCTTGAACCAGTTAAATTACAATCATGAGCACTTTTGTGATGCTGCGGGAGTTCTAAAATTCTAAGAACTGTCCAGGTTACTTCTTCCTGTCTAAAAGGAAATAATCATAATATTCTGAATCGTATGCTAAGATGTCAAAGAGTACAAGTTAGATAATAAGCAAAACACATTGAACTGCTTCCTAAACTGTCAGTTATTAAATAGTTCTAAATGCTTGCAGTATACCAAAACAATAGTTTATATACTAGCTTGTAGAATGACACAGATAAAAAATTTACGATTCTGTTTTTATGTTATTGTCTCTTTTTCATGATAACAAAACCTAATCTCTCAGAATAATTTATTATGGAAAGGTTGAATCTTAAAAGAAAAGATTTTTCAGATGTTTGCTCAGATACTATTAGAAATAGAACCAGTCCTATTTTTTCTTAAATATCAGCAGTAGTACCAGATTAAAGAATATCAAACATACAAGCGTAAATATAAATGTTCTATTATATGGCAATCTACACTTGGAATATTATAAAATATAAAACTAGGAAGATAGTAATAGTAAAAGGCATAGTATACAAACAGAACTAGAAAGAGATCAGACTAAGTAAAGATGTACATAGTTAAAGAATATAAATATATCTACAAGGGTGGAAGGCTGGCATTACCTTATAGGCACAGGGTACAGGGTTTGATTCTCACATGGGGTAATTGCGTGGGCTTGAAATGGTCCACAAGGAGAGTTATCCTGGTACTAATTTATTTACTTATGATCCGATTAACAACTATACACATAGTAAATAAAACAGACAAAAATATAAAATCATCTGACCTATAAATTAATAAATATGAAAATAATAACTGACTTCCTCCCTATAGTAGACCAAGGAGATAATGTGAGGTACAGGGAAAGATGATTGTACAGTTATTCAGTTTGGTCAACTTATAATAAAGATTCTGAACACCTGTTTAACTTCTCTTATTCATAACAGCTTAATGATGGGCTTTTTTTAAGATGACGCATACTAAAAATATGAGACACATTAATATGGATCTGAAGCATGAGTTAAGCGTTGTTAGTCTAACGGAGAGTTTCAGAGGTAGTTTGCCTTTTTCAAAAAACTAGGAATATGTTATTCCATGGTAGAATTTTTTAGGGTTATATCATTAGGTAATTTTTTATTTGTTTCAAAAGTTTTGTCCATAGCTGAAGAGTTCATACTGTACAAAGTATATAACAAGTTCTGCACATAAATGCATTTTAATTATACTTTTTTCTCTCTCGCTCATATAAATGTCTGATTTTAAATGCATACATCTTAATATTAATGTATTGAATAATCCAGTAAATAGAGGGAGTCTGTTTTCAAATACTTGCAATTACATAAAGCTCAAATAGTATTTCCACAGGAAACGAACTTAATAAAGATGTAAATAAACAAAGAATTATTTGGTTTTAGAAGGACCTGGCTTTCGAGCTAAAAGAAGACACCCCCTCATTTTATGGAAGAACTCACCAGTAATACCTAACGTAAAAGATGCCCATGTTGATAAAAATGGTATGTTAAGCATTGATATAATTGAGTGGAACAGAAAACTGTATATATTGTTTAACTCTTATTGGATTCCAGGGGTTGGAGCTTAAGACGCAAAAAATGACTTAGCTACTATAGCCTATTACATGAAATTTGAAGTCATAATTGGCTGGTGATTTTAAATGTATTTTATCAGACAAAGATTTCACTGCAGATTGAAAGCAGAGAATCAGATCTTCATCCAAACAACAAATTTTGTAAATCTAATGAATTGAAATGGTTTATATGAGCTAATGAAAAAAAGTCACTTCAATTTACCCATTATTCATACAGATATAGAACACAAATATTGACAATTTTTTTTTCTCAATCTGTTACTGCTTATTAGAGAAGGTTCAATAATTTCATGTCTATTATCGAACCATAATGCTATAATCTTTAATATTATTTAAAAAACTGTCAATCTGATAAATCACAGGAGATTACCAGTGTACAATATTAAAATAAAAGGATTCAATGATTGGTATGTTAAAGAGATCAAACATTTCCTAGAAATAAACATGAATGGTGAAGTAATGGACATGTCCTGTGGGATTCACTAAAGGCTTACTTAAATGGAAGAGATACCAGCTGGTATATTAGTAAAACAAAAGAATTGGACAAAGAATTGAATACACTACAGGCCGAAATAGACACACTAAAGTTAATTTTAAAACCAAATGACATTATCAGTCAGTCTGAATTTAAAAACTTAAATAAAAAAATATGTTGAAATTCTAAATCATAAAGTTTCAATTAACCTGGAAAAACTTAAACTTCAGGCATATTCAGCAAACCCTTTAAAAGCTTGCATAAACTTGCTCTTATATCAAAGAAATTATAAAAAATAATAAAAAGAAAGGACAGCTATTAAAGGTATTCTTGAGGGCTTTAAAGTATTTTATGAAAATATAAATAATACAAATAACCTAAATAATTATGATATAGTTGAAACTTTTCTAAGGGAAAATATAAATAATTAACAAGAGATAAAAAAAAAATTGACAGACCATTCACTTTAACAGAAGTAAAAGATCAAATAAAGTTAAAAAATAAGGCACCGGGCGTATATGGTCTTATACCAGAATTATATAAACTACTACTGGATGAGGCAGTTAAAATGTTAGATGAGGTCTACAGAGAAATAAAAACTGCTGAAATCCCCCCATCATGGACATATTTCCTTATATCACCTATTTTAAAACAAGATAAGGATTCTACAAAGTGTTCATCATACAGACCCATTTTACTTTTAAATGTGAACTATAAGAAGTTCATGTCCATTTTAGCTAACAGAATTAATCTACTTATACTTACACTAATTAACAATGATCAAACTGAGTTTATTTTAAACAGACAAGTACAGGACAATATAATAAGAATATATACATTAATATACTATGCAAATAAAAACAAAAGAAGAACTTTCTATCATCAGTCTCGCTTTAGATTAGGGGGTTGACTCAGTTAATTATTTGCACTTCTTTAAACACAGTGTATAATTTCTCACCTGAGCTACTTGCACTAATTTCTAACTTATAGAATAACTCTTGTGCTAATGTTAAAATACAGTCTTTTCTTTCTAATTTCTTTAAATTACAAAAAGGCACAAAACAAAGCTGTCCATTATCGTCATTACTTTTTGCATTAGCTATAGAACTCTTTGCTAATAGTATTACATCCGATAAGAACATTAATGGTAGCAAAATAAAGATTTTGAACGATTCAACTCTTTGCTGATGATATTTTAATAATAACAAATATAGAAAATTCATTAGATTATTTTTATGAGTATGTTTGAAGAAATCTCAAACAAGATTTAATCTTAATAAAACAAGTACATTATTAATTTAAAAATTAAAAAAAATCACACAAAACTATTCCAACTTCAGTTGGAATAGCAATCAAATAAAATACCTTGGTATAACCATTATCTCTAATAGTACAGAAATTACAACAACTTTCAATTGGTTGCTGACAAAGGTTTAAGCTAGGTCACAAATTGGAACTAATTCTTTACCATGGAAGAATGATTAATACTTATAAAGATGGTAATTCTCCCTAAAATATTGCCTGTCTTACAAGCTTTTGTACTATCTCCACCAAAATAATTAAGGCAAAAAAACCCCTCTGATAGACAGAAACTCTGTGAATTATGTAACAAACTCAAAAAAATTAATAAAACAGGACAAAATCCTATATTGCCAGTCTGCCCTGAACTCCACCCAAAACAACCCTAAACAATTCTGGTCAACCATCAACTCCATCCTCCACCCCAGGAAAATTAGGAATCCTTCCACCAAACAAAACAAACTCCTATGAAAACATTGCCACCTCTTTCAACACTCACTTCACACAAACCATTCTATCACTAGCAAAACAACACAACCCCTCTCCCCACCAACTACACCTAGTAACCTGCCCACTGCATTCGCTTTCTCTCCTATCCTTAACTAACTAGCAGCTGATAACCTCCCAGCTGAGTACCTTAAAATTGCAGCTGAAGCCCTAGCCTACCCAACTGCAATCCTGATTAACCAATATTTATCTGAAAGCTATGTCCCTTCACAATGGAAAATATCCCACATTATCCCCCTCCACAGAATTCACCAACTACTGGCCCACAGCAATTCTGTCTCCTCTATCAAAAATACTTGAGAGATGCATTCACTCTCAAGTTCTAAACTACCTCCTATGTAACACACATGGTTTCCAACCATAACACAGCACAACCACTGCCTTACTTGCTTTCACTAAAACAATCCTTCAATAAAAAAAAAACAATGGTTATTTTGCCTCTGCAACTTTCCTAGACCTATCTAAAGCATTCGCCATGGTCTCTCTCAAACTCATCACTGTCTTCAATAATCTATCCTTCTCTCAATTGGTCACAAACTGGTTCCAGAGCTACCTGACTAACCACCATCAATCTGTTGTTTGGCATAATGATATATCACCTCAACTCCCTGTCTAAATAGGTGTTCCCCAAGGATCCATCCTTGGACCCTTACTCTTCTCCATATTCACTAATAATCTAGCCTCTGCTACCAAACAGGCTACTCTCATACAGTATGCAGATGATTCCATCATCTGCTCAGCCCACTCCCTACCTGAACTTTAAAAGACTACAAAGGAAGCCTTTTCCTCAGTTGAAACTTGGCTTTCAGATGCACAATTAATACTTAACCCAAACAAAACAAAACTCATTTTCCAACCCACCAAACAAAATCTAAACACCCAATTTAATATTAAAGCCAATGACAACACCATTATCCCCCCAACAGGCCACACCAAATTACTTGGAGTTGAAATTGACAATAACCTCAAGTTTGACATCCATATCTCATTAATCATAAAAAGTACACAAAAAAACTAGGAGCTTTATACAGAAATAAGCAATTCCTCACCAAAACAGCCAAGATTTCAGTTGCAAATAGCCACCTTATCTCCACCCTGCTCTATATGCCTCTCCAATATTTACCAACCTAAGGCAAAGTGAGTTATGTAAACTCAAAGCTTGCTACAACAAAATAGCGGGCGCAACCTACCGCAGCCACCACTGCACCTCACTTACTGAACTAGGCTGGCAAGAACTCCCTCACCTCCTTCAATAGTACCAACTCTCACTCGCTCACAAACTACTAAATCATCCTCTAAAAGTCCCCTCCCTCCAAAATCTACTCCAACCCTATCATACCACCAGATCACTAAGCTCCAGCAACAAAAATCAATTACAGGTAACTAGAACCAGGAACTCTGCTGGAGAAGCTCTCTTCTCCTACTCCATAGCAAAATTATGGAATACCCCTTCCTCACACTATAACTTCTGTGTCATCACACACTAACTTCAAAGCTGCTCTAAAATCTCATCTAAAAGAGCACTGGGCGTGCCCCTGTAACAAACCTCTCTAACATCTCTTCCCCAACCTCTCTAATCCCTTTCTTCCACCCCTCTACCTCGGACTGCAGCCAAATACATTGCTTGTAAACTTATATCTCAGATGTAATCTTAGCCACTATTACTCAAGGGTAACAGCTGCTAGCTCAGCTGTTAAAATACTTGCTAGTCTTTATGGCACCAATGATACAAGTGCTGTACCATTTAACCAAATACTTAATTTCATTTTGAACTATAACTGTTTACTACTAGTGTTAAACAAAACCTACCTATAATCCTTGTAACTTGTAATTAATCGTTGTTTTTAATTGCTGTTTTTATTGTGGAGCTTTTCTCCCCGGGCCTCCGCTGAAAAAGGACCTGTGTCCAGTCGGATTTTCCTGATCAACAAATGTAAATAAATAAAATAAATAAATAATAAATATTCTACTTAAATTTGTTGGCATCCTAATAAACCAAGTATTTCCTTTGACTGGCACAGAAAAGGTTGGGATAACGGTGGAAAAGGATTCCTGGATACTAAATTGCATGCTACTTTAAAATTGTAAAAGTTATAGTGTCGTGGATAAATTCATCTTATGATTCAAAATGGAAAGAAATACATCAAGAATTATTACTAGTAAATAATAAATATGTCACAACCAGTCAAACAAATAGTACCTAATAGTTTTATCTGGTTATTAAAAGATTTTTGTGGCAAAGGTATTACACTGTCTTCTCAAATTCCCTATTTAAATATTATTCCTCCTTCCAAAAGTTCACATATTCTAACCACTGTATTAAAGACTTAATATTTTGTCCGCCCAACTGCATCTGCTTAGAAACTTACAACTTCAACAAAATGCTAGTACTGGCAACAAAGTAATTTCATTTACTGGCATCAATTCTTAAATGGTACTGATATATATATATATATATATATATATATATATATATATATATATGGATTACTGTTGAAAGAAAATATATATATATATCTTACTGTTGAAAATGTAAGGTCCAAATGCAATCAAGATTCTAAGAATTGGTTAATTTTACAGATATTTAGAGACTTGTGAACACAGAGGTAAATAAGATATTTAAGATAGACAAGTTATTCCTGAAATTAATGGAATTCTTAAACAATAATAATGAAATGAAAAATAAATCACATTTGTCACAAATTTATAAAATTCTTCAGTTGGATTTCACATATTTGAACAATTCCTATTGGAACTATTCCTCAAAAATTAATAAAGACTTCTCTGAAGAATAAAAAATTAATACTGAAGTCTATAGATAAAACTACATTGTATTGGAAATTTTTCACTTGGAACTTTTTACACAGAGCTTTTGTCATACCTAACAAAATTACTATTATGTATAAATCAAACAGAATTAAATGCTGGAGATGGGATTCTAAAATAGCTGATTGAACTCATATGGTATACAAATGTGAAGTCATTTCGCCTTTCTGGGAAGAAATTAATAACTTTATTCAAGCTGTATGGCCAGACAGATGTAACATTTCTAAACCTTTAGTATTATTTTATTGCTCTGATTTCTGAGATAATTCAAAAACCCAAGTGCCCCTTCTTTGGTCTATTTTTGCTACAGCCAGAAAAGCAATTACTAAAAATTGGAAAAGTAAAGTTACCTCCTCTAGTGTTGAATTTACTAACATGACAAAAAAATTGTTTGCAGTAATGACTTGCCTACAATAAAGATGAGAATTTCTAGTATTGCACATTCAGATAAAGCTTGGCTTAAACTTAAAGATTTGCTTGAAAAATATTAACTGTTGTTGATGTATAACCCTGATATACTTATCAGCTGTGGACCTATGTAAATAGTTATTTGTTTTACAATTGTTTATTTAATGTTTTAAAACTAAATAAAAAAAATTAAAAAAGCCTTCAATTGAATGCTCATGTTCCCGTGAAATGTAAATTCTGTGTAGAATAGCCCATTTTTTGTATCTTGGGGAATATGTAAATTCACTCCGAATTCCTAGTATTGAATTCACATCTTCCATGCCAAATATTTTCATAAATTTCTTTTAAAGTCTACCCTCCTTTGTTAAACTTTCTCTTCTGGGCCCCTAGACACATCATCACTGCTGCAAATCAAATTCCAGGCCCCACCTACAAGCAATATGTTTGCTGAAAGTGAGTTATTTCTCCACTAATTTTCATAAGCTCCATTATAGCAGTTTTAGATGGAATATAAATGCATGCCAGTGTAATCCTCCTCATCCATTAAACGAAAAAATGCACTGTGTGAGGACAAAATATGGTATTTTCCATTCATTCATTAGTTTGGTACACCATCTATGATGATATCCAAGTGTATTCAGATTTTGACCACTAGACGGGAATATTGTTCATTAAAATACATCATTGATTCATTATTTTAAATTTCATTCATATATACTCATTTCATTCTCTATGAGAATACCAAATAATTTTTCATTAAAAGTTATTTGATTTTTACAATTTTATATAATGGTTTGCATTTCAATGCATTTATGTTATTGAGAATCAAATTATTTCATTTTGATTCTCTAAATGTCAGGTATTTCAAGTTTATCTACATTCATTCATATTCATGAGCATTGTTCAATAAGATTTTCATTGGTCAGTTCAAATGAATGGTCAGCATATATATATGGGTGTTAATTACTGCTGTATTTGTCTGATGAAATCTAATTCTATGTGACGAAAAATGTGGTGATTGTCAAACGTTTAACGTTCAATAAAGCTGTTAATAGGTTCTCGGTTGTCTGGTGCAGTTTTGTCCTCACACAGTGCATTTTTTCATTTATTAGTTTATTGTTTGCGCTGCGCTTCGTTTTTTTTATTTTATTACCTCCTCATCCATTGCCATCAGCCCCTTAAGTACTACAACTCTACCATTATCATTTTTATTCTCTTTTATCACTATGCAATTAATGTAAGTACTCCTCTTTTCCTTTGTCCCAGGTAGTCAGCTGAATAACCACCCTGAAAAATCTTTATCAAATTCAAAAGTTCAGTTCTTTCAAAGTGTGTCTCATGTAGCATAGCTATTTTTACTCAAAAATATTTTCATGTAGTTCACTCCTCCTTTTTTGTATTTATCTGTTAAGACCATTGACATTTTAAGACATTACAGAAAGCATCATTGGCTTGGGAGTGCCTTCTGTGTGGAGTCTGCATGTCCTCCCCGCGGTTGGGTAGCGTTCGAAATACATGCGTGCATAAATGGGCGTGCCTTCGTTGAATGTTGGGCATCGAGCTGGCACCTCGGCGTTTTGTAAAAATCTACTGCCAATCATTAACGGACCGGAGTTCCACTGTGGCGACCCCTTACCGGGAAAAAGCCGAAAGACAAACAGAAAGTATTATTGTATTAAACAGTTATTATTCCCACCTTTTATATATAACAGCTTTTTGTTAAATGTCTAGTTCTAGCTTTTGTGTTACATGCATACACTATTTTGCAGGTTTAACCTTTATACAGTTATTTCTTGTCAAAGCCATTTGAGCCTATGTCGCATCTTACAAAATGTTTTGCTTTATTGAAAGCCCCCAAAAACACACCCCAATACCCCCCTAAAACCCATTAACTTCATACTAACACACAAAACTATGTACATCTTCAAATATTGAAGTTTTACCCTCCTAATAGGAACAAATGTCCCAAAAAGAAAGCCACTCACATAGATTTGAGTTAACCTAAAACAAAGATTATCCATGCTAAGACACATGGTGCAGTCTGTGCTTCTACTAAGTACTGTCTGGTTTTGTCTCGTCTTTGTAGCTCTCCCAGCTGGGAATACACTTGAATGCTTTCAGAGAACATTGTCTCCTAGCAAATTTCTCTTTATCAGATTGTCTCCATGGAGACACAAGGAACAGATGCAGAATTGCTACTAAGCATACATTTAGTAGAAAAAAACTTATAATATTCACTGCTCTTTTGCATTTACCTGTTTTCTCTTACAACGTGTTACTAAATCAACCTAAGGGCCTTAATCCAGTTATTCCCCCATGCAAGAATGAGAAAAGGCATATTTATTTTTCCTTTGCCATGCTCTTTTAACCAGATTTTCTTCCTTTTATAACACTGTAGTGCCTACATTTCTTAAAAATGAACAAGGAGAAAGAGTAGGGAGAAAAAAAACAAAACAGGAGCACCTGTTTACAACAGTATTCCCATTAACAGTTAAAAATAACTGAGAAAAACTTTACCTTATGAGCGTGCAAAGAAAAATCATGCACAATAAAAATAGTATTAAGAACAAATGGTTTTACTTAGTTAACTTTCTCCATCCTCCTCCCCAAGCAGTTTTCAGAACATTAATGACATGAAGTAGGGCATTTACTTGAGTCCCCACTAATCCACATTGCTTTGTAATTCCACATTTGTCAATTTCCAAGTTATCGGTTTTATTCCTGTTCAAAACCATCTCCCAAATCCTGCTTCTGCTTTATTTCCAACATACTCTCAATACTGCTAGTGAACTCTCTCATGCTCCCTCCTTTTCTCCAGCATTTTCCAGTGAAACATTAGAAAATGTTTCACTGGCACAGTCTCTCTGTGGTTTTATTACCAGAACAACAAGAAGCAGAATCTCTTGTTTCACAGCTCACTTTTTGTTGGGCAAACTTTAGTATTTCTTCCTCAGTATATACTTCATCAAAGAATAATTTTGTCCCTTAAGGGAAGAATACTGTGAAGATAGCCAAGTACAGCAATTTGAAACTCATGCCTACTTATCAACATTCCTTGAAAATTGGAATAAATTTACTCCTCTCTACCTGGTGTACAGCGAGTAATCTTTCTCCATAAACACTTTGCTGTCTCCCACTTTTAGTACTTTGTCCTTCTACTACAGTTTTGTCAGAATCAATTCCTTCTGCTGGTAGGATTGCATCTTTGCTACTAAAGGCCTAGGTTGCTTTCTCATAGCCAGGTTTGGAGCATACATATGGTGTGCCCTTTCAGTTAACAACTCCTGTTGTGGATTACCAGTCCAGTTGCTTATTTGTGCTTTTATAAAATTAATAGTCTGTTCCTTGCAGCTTCTTTGGTACAGCTGAAAATCTCAGAGTTTCCCCTGCATGCTATATCCTCTAATTCTATTATTTTTTAAACATTCTTCTTGAGTAGTCTCATATTCAGCCAGTCTTTTCTTCATTTCAACCTCTGATTTTTGCAGTTTTATCACTCATCTGAATATCTGTTTAGAGCTTCTTCCATTTTCTTTTTCCAGCCTTTTGTTGAGTTGATATACTCCCATCTGTGTTTTGATTATTTTAACCAGGTCTGTGGGCAGTTGTCATATCTGGTGCTTGCACTGCTTTTCGTTGAACAGCTACAGTACTTTTCCAGTAAGTGTTTTTCCTCACCTTTTGTAGTTGATTTTCTTCGAGATCTTCTGTATTTCTTTTTCCTGGTATCCAGGCAGTGCACTTACTTAGCTAGTTACTGAAATTTGCCCAGGAACACAAAAGGTCATTGGCCTTCTCTGGGTTTCTGATTTTACATTGGGTAACAGCTTAATTTTAGCTCTCCAATGTGCAGCCATCTTTGAAGTCCATTCTGTGTTGACTTGTTATTCTCCTTAAGGATCTCTGTCTGAAATCCCATTCTTTCCTCATTCTTGAATTACTCCCCTGCTTCATCATCTCTTTCTGATTGTGTTATATACAAGAGCCTTAAATGTGTAGTTCTGAAATATCCCTTCAAATCAGGTAATTCTAAACCTCACTGTACTGCTAGGAGGATCAGCTTACCCACTTGACTCTTACCCTCTTCTCCACCCATGTTAAAATCCTGCAATTCTTTATTAAATCTTGTCCAGAAGTTCTCCTCTGGTTGATAAAAACATGCTTTACCTGTGTATAAAACTAATGGGACTAAAACATTTTTACTGCTTGTATCTTGCTAGCCATATCCATATAAGCAAGAGCTTCTAGTTTCTCAGTTTTTGTATGAGTTTTTGGTTAGTCTCTTCTTATATATCCTTAGCTACAACAACCAAATCCTTTTTAATCCATACTCCTAAATTCTTCATAACGTTCCAATAAATATGGGTATTGATGGACCACTCCATGCATGGTACATAGCTTATAAGTTGAGCTTTTGTTTTATTTTCATTAAATATTCCACAACACTGAGATGTCCTTTTCTGGTTCCATCAGGTACAAAATAATATCATCTGCAAATAATGCCAACTTTTGTTGAACACTGTACCAATTATATCCAGGTATTTCTGAGTTCCTTATTTTCTTTGCCAGTGGTTCTAAATATAACACACAAATAAGAAAGGGGAAAGAGGACAGCCCTACCTGGTTCCTCTGTTCAGACTTAACTTATCAGAGAGGAGCCTTGTGCTCATTTTTGCCTCCTATTCCTCATATATCCTTCCAATTAACCTTATTATTGTATCAGGAAATGCACACACCTCCATTACCCTAATCATAAAATTCCAGCTTCCTCTGTGGAATGCTTTATCTGCATCAAGACCTACCAATAATAGCAATATTTTCTTACATTCTGCTTCCCTCTGGATCATCATTGCTCTGTTAATATTCCCAAATGTTTGCCTCCCCTTCACAAAACCACACTGTTCCATATCTATCAATTTTGTCATCAACTCTGGCATTCCTTTAGCCATTACAGACAAACACTTTACAATCATGGTTTAGAATTGGGGTGGGCCTATATGAAGCTGGATCAGATGGATCTTTACTGTCTAAGTATTACAGCCACCACAGCTTTTTTCCAGGATGGTGCTGCCTCCTCTCCTTTTAAAATACTGTTAAACCAAACCTTCCAGATTTGTTTTCACATTCTCCCCTCCTAACGTCAAACTTTCCACGGGAATATCATTTCTTCCTGAAGGCTTTCCTGTAGATTAGTTATAAATCAGCTTTATCTCATCGCTTCCTAACTGTTAGTTGCTAAGCCTCATCTGCCTCTAAACTTGGCATAATTAAGTCTTCCATAAATATACTCATTTGTGCTTTTTCTTGATTTCCCCACTCCTCTGCTTTACAAAAGAAATTCATAAAATTTCTGAAATATCTCTAATACTTCTACAGGATTACTGGTTATTTTTCTATCTTTCTTCTTACACGCCTTCTAAGGTTGGCAGCACCCTTTCTACTTTCTGTTGCCTAAACCATTGTGCCAAATATTTTTGTGCTCCGAAACAGTTGCTTAAAGGAAAACTCCACCTTCTCCTACAGTTTAACTCAGTTCTTAGGGTGCCCTTTTCCCTACAATATGATTCCAGTACTGTGTAGGTACCTGAAACATGCTTGTACTTTTTAAAACTTTCATTTCCACACTTTGGTATCTAAAGAAGGGAAAGACTGCCCACTTTTTTTAAGCTTAACTTCTCACATAAGTTGCAGAGGAATTTGTCTACACCTGCATGACATACCACAGACATAGAAAAACTTGTGGTCAGGAGCTCAAGCTGCTGTAAACAAGACAGAGAGATGTGAAACTGTTTTTTACTGTCTTTATTGTAGTCAGGAAGAGAACTCACACGGATTTACAGCTGCTTCCAATGTAGCCATGCCTTTGATATCAAAACAGAGCAATTGGTTCAAAGGCAGCTGTCCCCTCTTTTGACAAATTTACATAAGCATCACAATACTGAAATGTTAAATGTTAAACTTTAAATGTTTGTTTATACTACTTTACATTTTAAGATGACTTGAATGTAGTATCAACGATGTCTGACATTTAGAGAAAAATAAAAAAAATAGTTTTTTCTTGTAAAGTAGCAGCACATTTACCAAAGTGTAAGGGGCGGGGCTGTCAATTCATCTTGTACTACAAAAAAAGATAGTTTGAACAAAGGCCTGCAATTCAGCAACTGTTTTGGCTGCAGCTGTACAATTCCTTAGTATACTATAAAGGGTTCATGTTAGATCAACGAAAATCAACATCCCCGACGACCGGATCACAGAGAGGAGATCGTGGACACCATACATCCCCGACAATGATGAGTAGTGCGGAATGGGATGTATTCCCATTTCCGCAATGTGGTGCAATCTTGGAGTTGGTATATTTAAGTGGGGGGTGCAGGGAGGCTTGCCCCCCTGCTATACACATATCTCTTTATTGTTTATGTGTATTATGGACATGGGAATAGATTCTGTTCCGTAATACATTTACTTACCTTTGTCGGGGATGTGTAGCTTTGGCGATCTTGTCTCGGTGATCCGGTCGTCGGGGAGGTGGATTTTCGTTGATCTAACATGAACCCACTATAATACAAGCCCTGAGATGCACACAAATGAGGGCCATTCAAGAAATAAAAGAAGCAGTCCTGTTACAGACAGTACAGTGACTGACACTAATCCCATTATATGCTAATGGAATGGGAATACACCACTACTTCATTATGTCTAACATGACCCATATAAAGCAGACTTGAAATGGATAAGTGGAAAGAGAAAGGCTTGAAGAAAGATAAGATCATATTGATATGCCAAGCCCCAATGACAACCATTTTGCAGAAAACAAATTAAAATTCTATAAGAGGCAGTCAGAGTGACTGTGAGATGTTAAAATAACTCAGAAAACAGAAATAAGTGAAAAAAAGAAGTTATGCACTCACCATAATGTTCCATCTGAGTAGTTCCACTTCATTTGTCTTCAACCTATGGGATATCAGATCCGAACTGGCGGTTTCACTAGCATCTGCTCCAAGCACCTCCCCTTACCCATTATAAACCTGCACTACCTTCCAACCCTCAGATCGACTTTGCTGACCTTCATACTGATAACCCGACCTGAAAAACACTTTATGACCTACAACTGCAGCCAACAGGCTGTTCATATGATAAGGTCAGGGGGAGGGAGGGACAGCTGAAGATAAATGAAGTAGAACTACTCAGATGGAACATTATGGTGAGTACATAACTTCTTTATCGGAAGTAGTTTACTTCATTTGGTCTTCAACCTGTGGGACAGAGTCCCCAGCTACTAAACTCCTGGGTGGCCCTCATGGAAGGATATTCCGGAGCACAGCGGAACCAAAGGATGCTCTCCCTCTAGAAGTCAAATCCAATTTGTAGTGAGAAATAAAGGTATGAGATGAGGAACAAGTAGCTGCAGAACAATCATCATCCAATGAGACACTAAACCAAAAGGCCGCAGAAGTAGCCATGGACCTAGTGGAATGAGCTTTCACCAGATCCGGAGGAGACATGCCTTTGTCCTTATAGACCTGAAGGATGCATGAAGAAATCCACCTAGCAATAGTGACCTTGGGGACAGGTTTACCCAAAAAGGGTTTATATAAGGACACAAACAGCTGATTGGATTTACGGAAGTTTTTGGTCCAGTGTAAATAAAAATGAAGTGTCTATGAACATTTAACAAGTGGAGTTCGCATTCCATTTTGTTAGCAAAGTTAGGAAAGAAGACAGGTAAATTAATAGTTTGACTGATATTAACTTGTGATACCAGCTTAGGAAGAAAGGATGGATTGGTCCGAAGGGAAACCCTATCTTTGTGGAAAATCATATAAGAAACTTTGATGGACAAAGCTTGCAGTTCTGAAACCATTTTAGCAGAAGCGATAGCCACCAGGAATGCTGTTTTCCAAGATAAGAATTTTAGATCTGTGGTTGCAGCAGGGTCAAAAGGCAGAGCGACCAAAGCATGAAGAATCACAGTAAGGTGCCATGGGGGAGCAGGATCCTTGACAGGGGGGCATAACAGAAAAGTCCTTTTGATAAAGGCTTTACACAGTCTGGAGGAGGCTAGTGAGGCAGAATTCTCACCCACATGAAAATGAGAAATGGCAGCCAATTGAACTTTGATAGAAGAGCTTGCTCCCTGTTGACAAATATGAGCTAGGAAATCAAGAATGGCAGAAATAGGAGCCGTGAAGGGGCTAAACTCCTTTGAGAGGCCCAAAAGGAAAAAAACGTTTACATTTGCTGTGGTAAACCTTTCTGGTTGAAGACTTATGCCACCAGAAGAGACCTAACTGAAGAGGACAATCCAGGAGTCCTAGTGATCATGGGGAACTGGAACAGCCAAGCTGTGAGCTTCAAACTGTCCAGGTTTGGATGAGGAACCCCAGATGAGTGTGAAATCAGATCCTGAATGGGATCTAGGAGCCAGAAGGTGAGACCAAAGGAAGGGAAACCATACGTAGTGAGGCTAAAACGGGGCAAGGAGGATCACTTTGTTCCCCAGCTGACGAGCTTTCTGTAGAGACTTCAGAATAAGAGATACTGTAGGGTAAGCATACAGAAGACCAGGAGGCCAAACATGGACTAGAGCATCTCTGGGGATTCCCCCGGCAGCGAGTTCTGAGAGAAAAACTCGCTGCACTTCGCATTGGAAGGAGATGCAAAGAGATCTCAGCAAGGCTGACTCCACTCCAGAAAGATCTGCTCCGCTACTGAAAGATTCAGAGACCACTCGTAAGGCATCAGAATAGTCCGACTTAACCTGTCTGCTAGAAAGTTGGACCATCCCGGAATGTGCGTTGCTATGAGAAAACGACCAGTGGAGATCGCCCATTCCCACACTCTCATGGCCTCGCGACAAAGGGGGTAAGATCTGGTCCCTCCCCGTTTGTTGATATACCGGACCAGTGACATGTTGTCTGACTGAATTGCAATGGTTCCCAGAGGAAGAAAGGCGTGAAGGGCCTGCAACGCCAAAAGGACCGCCCTCATCTCTAGAACTAGTAAACAAGTCGGGTAGCAGCAAAATCAATGCAGACCAGTAAAAGCCAAAAAGATTTAATAAGATTAAGCGCTTTTCGTTGCTCTGTCAGCAAACTTCTTCAGACAACAAAAGTAATCACATTGTGGGTATATATACATTTCACTCTGCCTTAATTAGATGATTAATCAATTAACTTACAGAGGCAACCAACTTCTCTAATTACAGAGCCATCCACTGACAATAGTAAAATACTTATGCAAAAATACTAAACAACATTCACAACCAAATAGTGGTAGTAGTAAATCTAAAGATAAAGGGAAATTCTAATAGTACTAATAGTTATGGTAATAGTTGATATAAAAAATAGTAGATATAGGAAAAACTATATAGCTATACATATTATTTATATATACTAAATAACATATATCGATGTGTCTTTTTTGTATACAGAACATTTTTTATATATAGGTAAAACCATACTAGAGTAGATTTCAGTGTGAACATTCAATATAAATAAATCAAACATTTATCAACATTCACTTTGCAGCTTCTCCTATCTAAAATATGTTTATGTCTAATTCATGTTAAAACCAGATGTATATAAAAATGTATAATAATTAATTAAAATAATCTGACATTCTATATTAATATATTTTCCTAAATTCATCTTTTTAGACTTTTAAGCTTTAACACACTGCTCAAACTACAGGTCTCATTTATATGCATTAAGTCTAATCTGCCAGAATAGTTCCAGCTCTTCGAGTTGCAATGGTGCAGGACCACCTCTAACATCGAGCTCTGGCTGGTCTATAACTAAAAATCTGAACTGATGTCCAGAAATTTCTGTTACATGTTTAGCTAGAGCATTGTCTTGTTTGTTCCTGCTAATGGCATATGAGTGTTCATACATACGGTCACGGAGTCTCCTCTCTGTCTTACCGATGTAAAATGCCTGGCATTTAGCCAGGTACACTACCATTCTAGTGTTGCAATTGGCCCTACACTTCAGTCTGTATTGAACATTATTTATTTTGAATCTGTTGGATTCAATTACTAATTTGCAAAAATTGCAGTTTTGGCATTTGTACATACCAGTTATTTTTGGTTGTTTTTTCCGGCGTTGTTCATATAGTACCTTCAAATTCCTACCCTTCCTAAATATAGTGCCCGGGTATTCACCCAATTTATTTAATATACTAGGGTTGCAACACTAGAATGGTAGTGTACCTGGCTAAATGCCAGGGATGCCAGGCATTTTACATCGATAAGACGGAGAGGAGACTCCGTGACCGTTAGCAGGAACAAACAAGACAATGCCCTAGCTAAACATGTGGCAGAATTTTCTGGACATCAGTTCAGATTTTTAGTTATAGACCAGCCAGAGCTCGATGTTAGAGATGGTCCTGCACCATTGCAACTCGAAGAGCTGGAACTATTCTGGCAGATTAGACTTAATGCATATAATCTACCAGGTATAAATGAGACCTGTAGTTTGAGCAGTGTGTTAAAGCTTAAAAGTCTAAAAAGATGAATTTAGGAAAATATATTAATATAGAATGTCAGATTATTTTAATTAATTATTATTCATTTTTATATACATCTAGTTTTAACATGAATTAGACAAACCTATTTTAGATAGGAGAAGCTGCAAATTGAATGTTGATAAACGTTTTTGATTTATTTATATTGAATGTTCACACTGAAATCTACTCTAGTATGGTTTTACCTATATATAAAAAATGTTCTATATACAAAAAAAGACACATATCGATATATGTTATTTAGTATATATAAATAATATGTATAGCTATATAGTTTTTCCTATATCTACTATTTTTTATATCAACTATTACCATAACTATTAGTACTATTAGAATTTCCCTTTATCTTTAGATTTACTACTACCACTATTTGGTTGTGAATGTTGTTTAGTATTTTTGCATAAGTATTTTACTATTGTCAGTGGATGGCTCTGTAATTAGAGAAGTTGGTTGCCTCTGTAAGTTAATTGATTAATCAACTAATTAACCCAGAGTGAAATGTATATATACTCACAATGTGATTACTTTTGTTGTCTGAAGAAGTTTGCTGACAGAGCAAACGAAAAGCACTTCATCTTATTAAATCTTTTTGGCTTTTACTGGTCTGCATTGGTTTTGCTGCTACCCGACTTGTTTACTAGTCTAGTTTTGTGTTCTCATCTCTAGAACGTTTATGTTCAAGCTGGTCTCTACAGGGGACCACAGGCCTTGGACTGTCCTGCCCGAACAATGCCCCCTCACCCAAGTTGGGCGGCATCTGTTGTCACTGTGGCTTGGACAGGGGCTGAAACAAAGGGTCATCCCTCCAAGATCTGCAGAAAACACATCCACCAGAGAACGGACAACTGACTGACTCGAATGAATTGTATTGGATACGACAATGGAAGTTCCAACAGGGACCATTGTACAGCTAGTGTCCACTGTAGAATTCTCATATGTAACCGGGCATACGGAAGAAGCGTTATGGTCGTCGCCATTGAACCTAAAGCCCTCAACACTGATTCTGAAGATGGAAGATGAGAACGGTAGATCAGAGAGACATGCATCCTCAGGTTTTGTACTTTCTCCAAGTTCAGGAAGATTTTGCACTGTAATGTGTCTATCCTTGCCTCAATGTAGTCTATACTCTGGACAGGATTTAGAAGTGATTTGGATGTGTTGATTGTGATCCCCAAAATGCAGGGCAAGCTTTAAGAAATAATCCCTGGTTTGAAAAAGTAGATGCCTGGTGGGAGCAGTGAGGAGCCAATCGTCCAGGTATGGGTCGACCTGAAGCCTCAGGTGAGCTGCTACTACAATCACTTTGGTGAACACCCTGGTGGGCTCTGGTGAGACCAAAGGGTAGGGCTCTAAACTGGTAATGATTTACTCCATGCAGGAAGCGGAGGAACCTCCTGGAGCTTCTGTGCATCTTTATGTGATAGTAGACATCCTGGAGGTCTAATGAGTACATCCAGTCACTCTATTGCAGGTACAGCATGATGGATTGTAGTCTGACCATCCGGAATTTTTCTTTGGCAACTGACAGGTTCAGGGTAAATAGGTCCAGAATGGGCCTCAAGTCCCCCGTTTTCTTTGGCATCAAAAAGAACCTGGAGTATAAAGCCCGATATGGACTGATCTGAGGGGATGGTTTTGATGGCTCATTTGTCTAGCAGCTTGGAAATTTCATGTGCTGTTGCCTCCCTTTGCGTGGGTGGTACATCCGGGAGGTGTTTGTGAAGTTTGGGAGAAACCACAAAGGGGATAGGGTATGCTCTGGATATGATCTGAAGTACACATCGGTTTGATGTTACGGACCCCCATGCCGCCAGGTGCAAGGACAATCATCCCCCGACTGCCTCCAGAGTAGAGCAGTCGGGCAATTCCTCAGGGTTGCTGTCCAGGCCTGTCCAAGAAGGGTTCTCGAGACCCAAAATTCCTCTGACCCCCTCTGCCTCTGGGCCGGCGTCCATTCTGTCCCCTTCTGCCTCTGGGGGAAGAAGAGCCCCGAGTGTCCCGGGAATACTGTGACTTCCGGAACCACATCTTCTTTTGCCCTCTCTGATTCTGGGAAAAGGATCTTTGAGGGTTCGAGAAGAGGATTCCGACGGTAGACCGTGTCTTCCCGTCCCTCTCACTCTGGACTAAAGCCTCTTTGACGGTCTTGCAAAGAGCGTAGAGCTGTCATAAGGGGCACTGGCAAAGGACACCTTGAAAGGTTCTGAAAACAGACAGTCTGAGCCAGGCATTGCGCCTCATGGACAAGCCAGACCCAGCCGCCCCTTCAGTGGCATGTGAGAAAAGTCACATGGACATGTTGGAGACTGCTTTCAAAGTGGCCATCCTCGTGGAGAATGTCCCTGTCCTCCTGTGACATGGACTTAGGGGGAGACTCAGCCAGCTCCTTGACCAGGTCGCGCTAGAGTCTCGTGACGTGGGCCAGGTAGTTCAGCGCCATAATGGAAAAGGTCGCTGAAGCATAAACCCACTTCCCTAAGTGGTCCATCATCCGAGACTCTCTGGAGGATGAACCAAGGAACTCCCTTGGGCTATTTCCTTCTTTGTGGCTGCTGCTACCACCATAGTGTCCACGGGGGAGCCCTTGTTCCACGCTGGCCTATCTGATGGTGGACTCAAGATCTGATCAGGATATTTAGGGATTGTTTCCACGGTGTCCGTCTCCTTCCAGGCCTGCGTGTTGACCAGTTCCACCAGGGGATCTGCGGGAAGGGACACCCAGGAAGTAGATGGAGCCGTGCCGAAAGCCTCCAGGAACATGGATTTGTCAGAAGAAGGTTTGGGGGTGGACCAACCTCCCTGCTGGCGTAGGATTTCCATGATGTCTCCAAAGAAGACATCCTCAGGAGGTGACCTGGGGGAACCTTCCCCATCATCCAAATCTGTATATCCTTGGTGAGGAACTCGGGGGAGTCCAAGTGCCTCCTTTTCCATGTATGCAGGCACAGCTCTGGTGGGGCTTTCTGGGGGGAACTCGTAAGCCACTTGTTCCTCAGGGGGGAACCGTCTGGGGCTCCTCGAGCATGGGCTGTCCCTCTGGAAAAATGATGGGATGTGTAGACACAGCTGAGGGTGTCGGGGTGGAATCTGAGGGGATAGTTAAGGGTCACACAATCCACAGGAGAGAACCCTTTCCACCATGATGAATGCCGAGGAAGAATGAACCTCCTGGGGTACCAAAACGGAAGCCACTCTCCCCGGATCCGAAGTGAGAAGCGGAGCCGGGCCTGAAGTGGACGGAGCTCTGAGGGAGGGAACTTTGCCCGATAATGCCAGAGCCGATGAAAAAAGTTCCGCTCCCTCAGATCCGACACCCAAGCTCTGGCTCAGAGAGCCACTAGGATCCGAACTGGTCGGATCAGACTCTCTCCAGGCAGTTGGCGTTGAGAAAATAGATACCGTCGGCGTTGACCCCCCTAAGGCCATCCTCGGATCAGAATACTCTGAAACCAGTGGAAGGATCGGAGAAGGAGAAATTGGTGTGTAAAAGGGAAGTGCACTCCCCCCTCCAGAGGGAGGGGGGGCTGGCAGGACCCCCATCTGGATCCGAGTATGAATGAACCTCCTCATCATTTTATCCATGTCAACTTCCGATAAGCTCCGCGTGGATCTCGAGGCCACGGATTCCAACCTGGCGGGTCAAGGAACTGACGCCCTAGATGGAGAACGTCTCCCCTCCGGCTCCAGGGAAAATCTCAAGAGATCGGAGCTGTAGGGAGTCACAGATCCTGGCCTGACTTTTGGCGGGAGTAGAAGGAAGGTCCTGAGACCTCTTACATTTCTCTGGCTTAGAAAAGTGTTTGTCTTAGTGCTCTCTCTCCTTCTCTCTGCCCCTTTTCCACTCCACTTCCACAGGCTTAGAAGTGGGAGTTGAGTCCCAGCCTAGGAGGGAGGAGAGGTGGCCACAGCAGCCGCTGTGACCGAAGCCATGGATGAGGCAGCCGCCTCAGAAGTGGAAAGAAGGCCTTTGAGGGCCATCTTAGGCTTGCTGTCTTTAATAGCGAGTGGGTTAAAACCCAAGCAGATAGCACACTCTGTACTCAAGTGGGCAATGCCCAAGCACATCATACAGAGTGTGGCCATCTGCAGGAGACAATTTATGGTCACACTCAGTGCACCTTTTAAATACAGGCTTGGGGTCAGCCCATAGGCTCTGGAAGCTGTTAAAGACTGGGGGGGAGTGGAGGGTGACAGGGGCACTTAGTGAACTAAAAAAGGGAACTATTTGCTACCACAACATAGGCTCACTGGAGGGCATTTTAAGCTTAGCCAATTCCCTTTTGATGCTTGAATTAACATTTTCTGATTGGTCTTAGCTATCCCCATGGGTGATAACTGTATATTAGCCCTAGTGAGAACAGCTGTGATCATACCATAGATAATTTGAGGGGACCATGCAACAGATGCAGCATTTAGGAACTGCATCTATCCATTAGTGGCATGAAGGGAAATCCTGGAGTACATTTTCTATTACCCATCCTTAGATCCAAGTTGCATTTGAATATGGATGGATGAACTTTGCTTTATTTTTATGGAAAGTCTGTTCCGAACAGTGGTAGCCTCTGAGATATATATATCCATCTCTCCACAACATTCAGTTTAGATACCTGGGCTGAGAATTTCTGATGCCATTTGACTTGCTGATGTTCAGTAGGTCCATCTGTATTATGTCGGAGGATGCTTTGTACACCAGACATGTCACCTCTAAGCACTCTGTACGATACAGAGTATAGTAATAAATCTTTGAGGTGGTCCATGCAAGACCTATTGTTTAGGACTTGTATCCTTTTAGTAAGGTAGATCTGAAGGTATTCCAATTTGCATGGGGCTGGACAGATGCATGCCAAAGTGGGCATTATACAAAATGACTGACATAATGAGAGCTTTGTAGAGGGACAACAACATCTCTAGATCTAGTCACAATTTGTTTATTAGCTGTGCAATATAGAAAGGCTTTTCTTATGACTCTGGGCACATGTGGGGCAAAAGTTAGGTCACTGTACACGCAAATTCCCAAATGCCAAACAATTGGATAAGTTCTCAGAGGGCATTGTCATGATTTTGACACCAGTTATTATATGGGACAAACCTTCCTGCATGATGGTTAAGTCATTTGGGGATTCAATAACTTCTCCTAGCTTGCAGTCATCTCAAACTTAGCTGGCAAATGCTCGTTGGTATTTCCTTTCACTTTTGAGATGTATATGCCAAACAGAAAAAGTCTCAGCACCGAACCCTGGGGGACTCCATTGGTGACTGGTCTCTTCCCCTGTTTTGATCTCCTGTATCCTGTGAGCCAAGTTGGCAATGCAGCTGGTGATGTAAGTGTTTGCTCCTACATTATTCATCTTTTGTACTACACCTGAGTAGGGGATTGTGGCAAAAGTCTTGGCTAGGTCAAGATAATGTGGTGTGAACTGTTTTACCTTCATCCATTGCTTTGGTAACAAGAATAAAGCTTAAAATTTGCCCATGATTTTGAGCTTTTCACACTTTCCTCTGGGCTGTTTTCAAACACATTTTTAGGGCCATGCACACATGTATGCATTCCTTGGATTCACCTTCCTGGTTGTATTAAATTATATTCCTTTAACCCAGAACGTGAGGAACAGTGTGAAAAACAAACTGATAGCCAGCAAAACACACCGTGAGTGGAAAACTGAAGCACCGGGCAGCCAACAAAATAAAAGCAACTGTTTATTGTAACAAATAATCCAACGTTAAACGCTTAACGAATCACCGCATTTTTTGGCTTCTAAACGAACAGACTTTATCTGGCAAACACAAAAAATTGATTCAGCATTTATATGTGCTGACAAACATTTAAATTATCTAATAGCAATGAGAATGTGGCCTCATAAATATGTATGCATAAATCCATTTGATTTAAGTCTTTTCAATAGAACTTTTTTTCTTCACCAAAAGAATTAAACTTTAAAGAACTTTGAAGATCTCTCACTATATGAAAAGTTCAAAATCATAAAACTGAATCAAAAAATGAGTCTTTTGTTGCAGGATGCTAATACTTAACCAGTGCATTTCAAAAAGCGTTGTTAATGGAATTATGGAAAAAGTGTCTTTTTTTAATTTTTGATCTATTAATGACAGGCATGATTGATGAGCATTTGTTTATGTTTTTTAATACTCATACTCCACTAGTTCCTATGATTTATGGTCTCCCCATAATACACAAGAATGACAGGGCACCACTGATGAGACCTATTGTGCCCGGTGCAGGTTGATGCACTGAACCCTTGCCCATTTTTGTGGAGGGTAATTTACATGAGCTACTTGATGACTGTCACACAATTCTTAAGGATACTAAAACCTTCTTCGAGACGCTGTATAATAGATTGGCCACCGTTGACGGTGACTATACGTTTGCATCCGTGGATATTGAATCCTTATTTATGTCAATACCCAATGCATGGGGTATTGACAAAGTGAGAGATTTTCTAACCTCCAATAGATGTTTTGATGACAACAAAATTTCACTCATCTGTAGTTTGCTAGAGATTGTATTGGTGAATAATGTTTTTGTCTTTAAAAATCAATTTTATTTACAGAAGACTGGTGTAGCGATGGGCATGGCGTGTGCCAATAGCTACGCCAACCTAGCTTTGGTTACATGGGAGCAATGTTTTTTATTGTCAGCTAACAATGCATTTTTTGACAACATCTTGTGGTATGTTTGTTTTGTGGACGATATCTTTTTGCTGTGGAAAGGTGGCATACATGAATTTGAAAGCATTGTTAGTTATATGCACACCACTACTGACTTATTAAGGCTTACCTACACCTGTTCAACAACTGAAGTTATTTCTTTAGATGTATTAATTAAGAAATTGGACCTAAACAATGTACAGAGCAGTATTTTTAGAAAACCCACTAGGAAGAATGCATTGTTACACAAAGAGTATGCACCCCAGACATGTTCCGAGAAATGTGTTGAAGGGACAGATATATAGGTTGCTTAGGTTCCATAATGATGATGGAGCAGCAAAGGAGGCCCTTTATGTTGTCAAACAAGAGTTTTTAGCAAGGGGCTACTCCTTGACAGATTGATGCTACCATTGATGAAGTATGGCTACAGAGGGACAATAGGTGTACACCATATTTTAGTAACACAGTACAGTCTAATGAATCTGCTCCCACCAAAGATGATTAGTTGTTCTCCAGTACTCTAGCGATATTAATGAATTTACATCGGTTATAAAAAGACATTGGAGGATATTACAGGAAGTACCAGGATTCATAGACAAATTTGGGAATGCACCTATGTTCTCTTTTAGGAATAACCAATCTTTGAAACAACATCTTTGTAATAAAATGACTGTAACTAGATCTATTCCATCCACACATACTGGCACTTTTCCTTGTAGACGCTGCACAGCATGTCAGTATATCCACCCCAGCACAGCATATGTACACCCAACACGGCATTTTGCAATCAGATGTCCTAGTTATGTTGATTGCCGCATGACTAATGTGGTTTATTTTTCATTCTGCCAAGTATGCCATGCATACTACGTAGGCAAAACAAACAGGATGCTGAAGGACAGGATCCTTGAGCACAGGAGGGACATCATCAGTCAAAAAGAGACTAATGCCCTGGCGAACCATGTTAAACAGATGGACCATACACATGCTTTTAGATTTTTAGCTATTCAGGTTACACATGCTAACATCAGAGGAGGTGACATAGAAAACTATACTGAGAGTGCAGAGCAGAAATGGATACTTGTACTCAATGCTGAAAGACCCCCAGGGCTGAATGGGACTACATCCCTGAAGCCTTTTTTAAAGTCAAGTCGACTCAAGCATTTTTAAGCTAAATGTACTCAATATACATTGTACAAGTGTCTAACTTCTTACATTTTTATATTTTTAGAAGCTTCTTACTTTATGTAGTTCATTCATTTTTATCACACTTTTTTGATATACATTTTATTATAATGCATCCATGAAGACTTTTTAATGGTTATATTCTTTTATACATGAAGATTTTTGATGACATTTCCAATGAATTTTCTTATATGTTTTTTATTGCGGTTGTGGATCTTTAAGATTTGGATCTTTTGTTATTGGTTTGCTCATATCAGCTGACAACTTTGAAATGCTACATGAACTGTTACTTTTAGTTGTTTAGTTGTCTGATGAAGCGATAGGACTTATCGTGAAAGCGCTTACTTTTTTATTTTATTTTATTCTATCAATAAATACATGTTTGTTAGTGCAAGACTGGTGCATTTTGTTTGTTCTATAGTTTTGCTGATTTTGCACCTTTTCTTACCCTGAGCCGTTTAGTTGGTTTCTCTTCTTGTACTTCTATTTCTATCCTATTTTTAAACTCCACTTGCATTTTATCCCATTCACTAGCTATAACTTTGAATACTTTCCATCTCCCCTAACAACTCCAGGACAATTTCCACTGTTTGTTCCTTAAATTCCACTTTTTTAAATATGTAGATGGAGAGGCACCTGTGTCCCATCTTTCCTTCAATACCTTGCATTTTTATCTTTGTAATTATTGGCACATGATCTGAAACAGTTATTAGAGGTAGATCAAAGTTTTCAATTAAATGGACATGTTCCTGTGAAACTAAATTTCTATCAAGTTTAGGCCAGTTACTGCACCATGCAGAATAACATGTAAATTCTCTTGAGTTCAAGCTACCGAATTCTTCAGAAAACTACAATCTTTTGCTATATTTTCCCTTCTAGACCCCAGATACATCCTCATTGTCGCAAAGCTAATTCCAGTCCTCACCTATAACATTCTTATGACAGAAAGCTGATTATTTCTCCCCAAATTATTTTAAGATCCAAAACAGCAGTTTTAGGTGGAATATAAATACATGCCAGTGCAATCCTCATTCCTTGCCAGTCACCCCTTACTACTACAAATCAGCCATCATTATCCTCTGGCAATTAATACAAGTACTCCTGTTTTCCCTCGTCCATGATATTCTGCCGAATATCCATCCTGAAATCCATTTATCGTATTCACTTGCTTAGTTCTTTCCAAATGTGTCTCCTATATCATTGCTATTTGCACTCTTGCATTTTTTAATATAATTAAACATTCTTTCCTTTTTGTGTACACCTGTGAGACCACTGACATTCCAAGATAAAATTGAAAGAGTAGCCATTTTGCTCAGATGTCATTATTCCCACCTGTTATACATGGCAGCTTTTTTAAATGTCTAATTACAGCTTTTGCTTGGCAGGTTAACCCTTTATACAGTTTTTTTTTTCTTATTAACATTGGAACCTATGGTGCATTTTACAAAACTTTGTTTTAATACAAACCCTCAAACAAGAAACCACGCATACTCACATAACCCCATAACATATCAGCTTAATACAGATATAACTGTGTACATCTACAAATAATAAAGTTCAACCATTTTAATAGGAACATTTGAGCCAAATACACAGCTGCTAACACAGGCCCTAGTTAATATGAGACTGATATTATCCATGCTAAGACTCATGTTTATTGCTTGTACTTCTACACTAATTGGTGTCTGTCTTGTTTGTCTTTCGGTTTTCCCGGTTAGGGGTCGCCACAGCGGAACTCCGGTCCGCTAATGATTGGCAGTTGATTTTTACGTACCGGCTTGCCAGGCCTGACGCACAACCTTCAACGAAGGTACACCCATTCATGCACGTCTCCACGCAGAAGACGCTCTAGCTGAGAATCGAACCAGACAGCGTCTTACTGTGAGGCGACAATGCTACCGCAGCACCACCACAGCTTTATTCCCCCTTCCTTAGATGTAAAAACTACTTGTATATTTTCAGAAATCGTTAACTTTTAGCCAAAAGAAACCAGTGTTCTGTCTTTTATTGGCCTATTATCAGCTTGTCTCCATAGAAAAGTAAGAGAAAAAAAAATTAAGACCACTGTTGCAGTCTGAAAGAAACATTTATTGCCTTAGGAAAACTTTTTACTATATTCAGTTTTCTCATATTTACTTGTTTCCATATAAACTTTATTAGAATAAGCCATTAGTGTTAATCCAGACATTCTCCTATGCAGATGTAAGAGAAAACACATCAGCTCTACATATATTATGACCTGTGCACTTTTACACCCACCTCAACAAATCAAGATTTCATCTTAACTTAAACATGCTTTTGTCTACCTTTTCTTTTTTTGCAGTGTAATGCCTCCATTTCCTAATACTAAAAAAGCACCTGTTTAATAACTTCATCATATACAATAACAAAAATAATTCACTATAAAATATGCAAATTATACTGTGAAAAGTTTCATAGAAATACTGTTAAGAAATTTGTTTGCTTTTTACTTATGGTTACCTTTTTCCTTCCCCCCTCCCCTCAGAGTCCTTCCAAACATTAAATGATGTGAAGTGAGGCAAATGCCTTTCAGTTCCAGACAAGTTTAACAAAGTTCACAAAAATCCAACTTTTCCACTTATTTCATAAATGTGACTGATGCTTTTCAGTCTCACTTTTATTTACCAATTTCCATGTTGCTGGTCTTTCTGTTGAGCTCCAGCTACCAACTCCAGATTACAGTTCAAATTCCCCGTGCTCCAGATTCTTCTAGTCAACATCTGTGTTTTTTTTTGTCTCTCAAGCATTTTCCTTTGGAACAGTGGAAAAGGTTTCAGTGGCAAAGTATCTCTGTGTGCTTTGCTTGATGGCTCATTTTTTGTGGGACAAACGTTTTCATTTCCTCCTTAGCCTGTTTTGCATCAAAGAATGACTTTTCCCTGGGGGATCAAATATTCTGAAGACAAGAAAAAAAAACACATTGCGTTGAGATCAGGTTTCTGCTTTTCACATATTCTGAAGACAGCTGGATACAGCAGCTTGAATCTCACAACTGCTCTCAACATTCCCTGATTACTGGAATAATTTTGTTTCTCTTCTTTCTGGTGTACAGTGAAGAATCATTTTTCACAAGCTTTGCTGTCTCCAACTATTAATACCTTTCCCTTTTGCCACAGTTTTGTCAGGATCAACTCTTTCTGTTTGCAGGTTTGTATCTACTAATAAAGGTCTGGACTTCTTTCTCATGTCCATATTTGGAGCATACACAGCATGTGCCCTTTCAATTAACAGCTATTGCTGTGTAATTCCACTTCAGTTGCTTATTTGTATCTTCATAAAATTAATAAAGTCTGTTCCTTCTACTTTCTTTGGTACAGCAGAAAATCTTAGATTTTCCCTACATGCTTTGTCCTCTAATTCTACCATTTTTTGAAACATCTCTTTTTGATCAATATCATACTTAGCCAGCTTCTTCTTCACTTCAACCTCTGATTTTTGCAGTTTTTCAAGCTCATCTGAATATGCTTACAGCTTCTTCCATTTTTTTCCAGTATTTTATTTGAGTTGATATACTCCTTCAGCGTTTCATTTATTTTAATCAGCTCTGAGCACATTTATTTTTTTCCTCTATATTACTGGAAGTCATGTCTTGCACCAAAGCTGGAGCATGAACTGCTTTTTGTTGGACAGCTGCAAGATTTTGTTTCCCAGCAGTGTTTTCTCTTTACCTTCTCTAGTTGATTTTCTTTCACATTCTCTTAGCTTCTTCTCTGTAGGGATCCAGACAGTGTAGTTACTAGCAACCAACTGAATTTTACTCAAATTAACAGCATTTCTGGCTGCAGTTTTTCAGTTTCTGTTTTCACAATGGGAGAGCTGAAGTCAAGCTGTTGATGATTGTGCAGCTACCTTGGAAGTCATGGTCTGCTGCCCTCGAGATTAAGTTACTCATAATTAAAGTGACAAGTGGAGTACCTCGGGGCTCAGTCCTGGGACCACTCTTGTTTGAAATTTACTTCTCTGAAGTACAGGCCAACACTAAGGGACTCTGGCTAACAAAGTTCGAAGAGGACTGCAAACTGGGAGCCATTACTGAATGCCCAAATGATGTGGATATTCTACAAAAGGGCCTTACAGAAACAGATGCTTGGTGACAGAGCCATGGGTTCAAGCTCAATGCCAAGAAATAAAAAACATGTACCCGTGAATTACCACACAGGTCGCAGTACACTAAACACTGGAAGTGTGATGAGACTTAGGGACACAGGTGAACAGTGGTCTCACCTTCGATAACCACATCGGCACAAGTGTCAAGAAATCTATCTAGCACACCTCATCACTAAGGGCTTTTCATAAAGAAAAAAGGAGGTCATTGTCCCATTGTACTCATCCCTCATTAGACCCATTATAGAATACAATGCCTCGGTTGGTATGTACCTCTCAAGACATCTGCAACAACTGGAAAGGCTGTAGAAATACCTCACTAAAAGAATCACAGGTCTAAAGCAGATGCCCTATGCTGACCATCTAAAAAAACCTCCAGCTATACTCTGTCGCATATCGTCTACTCAGAGGCGATCTCTGCTTAACAAAAGGCCATGTCAAACCCAGAGCTACACAAACAAATCCCAATCCCTCAGAGCCACACGCTCCAGGGATCTAAACCTTGTCATCACAATGAACAAAACATGCTGGAGGGATAGGTTCCTGACCCAGAAACTCCCCAGACTCTGGAATAGACTGTCCATACATGTCAAGCAGAGCTCCTCTTTGGCCCTCTTCAAAAGGAACCTTGACGACTGGATGGGAGACAGGAAATTCACCCCGGGGATCACATCAGTCGCCCTGCTAAATAGGGGTCCAGGGAAGTAAATATTGTGGGAAGAAATAGCCAGGGAATTGTTATGGCTAGGCTTGTATAGGCCCTAGGGCAGATAGCCTAGTACCAACCTATGAAAATGATTCCTTACCCCCAAAATCCTGTCATTCAAGGGCTTCCCTTTCCAGATTCCTACAAACATTCTTAGGAAAAGTAACACCATTGTCCTAAAATTTCTATGGTTATCAGTCCTTCCCAAAGACACCAGCAGCAATATACTATGCATCACGCAAGCGGGGCAGTATACATTTCCCTAGTCTGGTGGTCACATCATTCAGTGATGTTTAGGATTTATAAAGAATTATGTCAAAGAAGCACAATGATGCACTGGGCAAGGTCAATGGCCTCCACTATCCACCTCCACTGTTTACCTACTACTCCTACTTTTGAAAACAAGCCCCAGTTATCTCGTTTCATTATTATTTGCTAGGAACACATAAGCACTACAAATCTACATCCCAGTATCTTAATACAAGACATTTCAACTTGAGTACCATTATGGGGAGTTAGACCCCACCAACATGAGACTGACTGATTTCTCCACTTGAGGCTCACCCTTGTTTTCTAAAGTCTGTCAAAAACATTCCACTGGTATGCTAGTAAAACCAGGTCCTATCTTACACTTGCAACTATGTACCTCCAATGCACTTAAGTCCTTCGGTGATCTTAGCTTAGAATATAAGCTTTCTGAAGGACATATTGTTCATTATCACCAGCTTTGTGCTTACTTAAGGAAGACAGTAGAGAGCAGAAATAGTCATTGTTGGTCACTGAACTGATAAAAATGTATACCCTTAGTATTTTACGTAACGAGATTATTAAAGTAGGCATGTCACATTTGATGGCTACACTAATCCAGATCCTTTATAATGCAATATAAGGGTATAGCATGAACCACATGGAGACCTTGCCCCTGATGATGTAGATTCCCTACTCATAAATGCTTTACAATTCTCCATTTAAACTTGCCTATTCCCCCAAGTGGAGGTTCTATGTTTGGAAATGCTTCCATAAGTTGATTATAACCTCAGATATTCAGACTAGGGGACACCTTCAACCTTCTTCAGCATGTTGGAGGTGTAATCTCCCTGAATCTGAACCCACTTGGGAGCACATATTCTGGATGTGCCCTGGACTTAATTTTGCCTTAAATTCTGAGACCAGATCAAGCATATCTGGTACTGGAGATAGATAACGGGTATTTAGCATTACATGGTACAAGGTCGGACCACACAGCCCCGCTTCCTATAGTAGTAATGTTAGTTCTAATGGTGAAAAAGACAATTACTCACCACTGGAAATCTAACGAATACCTGCAGTTCTTAAAGTGCTGGAATACAGCATGCCAGATATACAAGGCAGAATCAATGATTAAAGACGTAATTCTTCTGCAGAAATGGGCACCTTGCTTGTCCATGTTGAATGAACCATCTTGATTTGAATTTTGATTTAAGCTACCACAACACTCGCTTACTTTGGGCTACCTGTAGTGTCATTGTGCAAGTGCTTTCTGATGACAGGGCAAATATGTTGCAATTTAATAATACAGGTTACTGTAATGGTGGGTGGTATGGACACTACATTTCTACCTTTTATTTCTTCTGGCTGGTGAGCCCGTCCTGTTGTTCCCTCCCTTATTTGAACTTAGTGCTGCATTATAACCTGTAATCAGGCATATCTTTGGTTCAGGATTCTCTAAAGTCATTGTCATTAAGTAAAGTTTTAGTTTAATATCTTGTACATAGTTTGTAGATGTTGCTTTAAGAAGTATCCATTGTTATTAGATCTTGGGTGATCTTTGATGCATCCACATTAAGGAGTTCTGCTACTTCTTTTAACATTGTAATTCCTAGTTGTTACATAGATTGCAATTTTGTTCAAGGCTAAGCTGGTTTAGTAATCTGTACTTCATGTGCATAGAATTCAATAAATAAAATATGCAAAGAAAAAAAACTTCCGATCAGCTTGAGTGGTAGGTTCAAAAGGTGGTAATGTCAATTTTTCTAAAGCGTAGTTGAGATTTCATGAAGGAGGAATTTGCTTGCAGGGGAGTTTCATATGCAATACTCCTGTCATGAACTGCTTTACCAAAAGGCAAGAAAGCGGGAGAATTCACTGTTAGAAAAACAGAGATGGCTGTTAAATGCACCTTAATGGATGCATACAATAAGCCATCCTGAAATAGCTCTCACAAATATCTCAAGATCAGAGCGATGTTAACTTCAAGGGACCATCTATTCCTATTTAGACAACAGTTAGAAAAATGCTATCCATTTGTAAACCTAAGATTTTGTAGTAGTAAGGTTTTTCTGGTCTACTTTAACACTTGCTGCACATCCTTATGAAACAAGTGCCTAAACGGAGTAAAGATTGAACATCCAGGCTGTCAGCTGCAGTTGCTCCAAACTGGGGATCACCAAACACCCCTGAGACTGTGTGAGCAAATCCAGAGTGTGAGGAAATCCATGATAACTGCTCTTGGCCAATACCACTAATGGAGTAACAGAATGCAATGCAAAACCCAATCCACTTAGATATAGTTTGTTTTGACACAGGCTTGCCCTGAGAACTCAAAGCAAAAGAAACAAACAACTGCTGAGACTGCCTAAAATCCCTAGTCTTGCTTAAATAATAACGCAACTGCCTGTGTACATCTAAAGTGTGCAAAATCTTTTCCCCCCTATTTTGGGGATCTGCATAAAAAGTAGGCAAATGAATAGTCTGGTTTAAAGCCACACTAGAAATCACCTTAGGCATAAATGAAGGATTAGTACGTAATGATACCCTATCCTTATGAAAAATCAAAAAAGGCTCAACCGCCATAAGGGCCTGCAATTCAGAAACCCTTCTTGCAGAAGTAATGGCCAACAAAAAGCAGTCTTCCATGACAAGTATTTCAATTCAGCAGTAGCCACTTGAGCTCAAAAGGTTGTAGAGTAAGTTTCTCCAACACAAAATTGAGGTCCCAAGCAGGAGTAGGAGCTCTACGTGGGGTCTTATATTCTTTGCCCTCTAAGAAATTGCTTGAACAAAGGATGAGAAAACAATGGTGGGTCACAATCATAGTGAGCTGAAATTGCTGCAGCATGAATCTTAATGGAAGAGAAAGACAAACCTTTGTCCAATAACTCAGTAAGATATTGAAGAGCCACACTCAAATTAGGCTCAGAAACATCCAAATCCTTTGCTGCACTCCAAAAATAAAAATCTCTTCCATTTTTCTGCATACACTTTACGTGTACTAGGTCTTCTGGCTTCCATAATCACATTCAAAACTTGTTGAGGAAGTTGAGACCTGCTGTGGTTCAAAACAGAATATGCCAGGCTGTTAGATGAAGAGAGTGAAGCTTGACATTGAGTAGATGACCGTCCCTCTGAGACAAAAGGTGTGGAATTAAAGGTAAAGGCCATGGAGGCTTCCTTACCAGATTCCTCAGTAATGGGTACCAGTGTTGCCGAGGCCAATCTGGAGCTATCAAAATCATCCTTGGCTTGTCTTGTCTGACCTTTAGGAGTACCTTTGGGAGGAGAGGCAGAGGTGGAAAGGCATACACATGAAGATTTTCCCAACTGAACGAAGCTGTGTGATGAAACCTTTTCGTGCAAAACTTTGGCAGCTGGTGGTTTAGTGAGAAGTTTAACAGATCTATGTCTGGAGTTCCCCATGACACTGTCAATTTCTCAAATACATGAAGATCCAGTTTCCACTGTGGGGATCCATGATTTGCCTGCTTAACACATCTGCTAAGGAGTTCTGTGCTCCTGGCAGAAACCTTGCCTGAAGATTTAGCTGCAAGCTGAGCGCAGTCTCCCACAAAATCATTGCTTGCCTGCATAGAGGATAAGAATGTGTTCCCCTGCTTGTTGATGTACCACATGACAGTTGTGTTGTCTGTTAGAATCAACACCTGCCCTGGAAGAAGTAACTCCATGAAAGCCATTAATGCAAACTGGACTGCTAACATCTCCTTCATGTTGATATGTAGATGCTGTAGTCTGGCAGGCCACTTGTCTTGTATCCACTTTCCATTCAGATGAGCTCCCCAAGCTATGTCTGAGGCATCTGTCGTTAGAATCTGACTCGCCTCTGGTCGGGTCACAGAGAGTCCCTTGTTTAGGTGACATTCCTGAGCCCACCACAAAAATTCCTTTTGAATGCAAGGTATTATTCGAATGACAGTGTCCAAATCCTGGCAGTGCTGTGTCCATACATTTTTAGATACCATTGCAGCTTCCTCATATGCAGTTTGGCATTGGGAAGCACCAGAATACAAGATGCCACGAACCCTAAGGCTTGAAGGACTGTCCTTGCAGTCAGCCCGACTGAAGAGATAGTTGATGGAAGTAAAGGAAAGATTCTTTTGTTTGTCCGGGTTAAAAGGCCATCTGGGCTGCTGTATTCAGTCTCACACCCAGAAAGCACATGTCTTGAGAGGGTACTAGACTGGACTTTATTTCGCTCACAGAATACCCCAGGCATCTTAGCACTGCTATCACATATTCCAGATGCTGAAGAAGCTCAGCCTTTCTTGAGCCAGAATCAGACAGTCGTCCAAGTACGGATAGATTTGTATTCCTTTTAGCCTGAAGAAAGCTACAACTGGAGCCAGAACTTTTGTGAATACTCTGGGCGCAGTAGATAAGCCAAAGGGCAATGCAGAGAACTGATGATGGGAATTTCCAGCTCGGAAACGCAGATACTTCCTGCAACTGAGTCTGATAGGCACATGAAGGTACGCCTCCTTGAGATCTAAAGTTACCATCCAGTGATCTTTGCCCAGCAGAGGTAAAAGCTGTTGTAACGTCAACATTTTGAACTTGGGAATGTCCAGATAAGTGTTGAGGATAGACAAATCCAAAATTGGTCTCCACATGTTCCCCTTTTTTGGTACTAGGAACAGGCGAGAATAAAATCCTAGGCCCCTTTCTGGCACAGGAACCGGCTGAATGGCCCCTATCTGGAGTAACAGAGAAATTTGCTTGTGAGCCTCTTTTCTTTGTATAGGAGGAATGTCTGGCATGCCTTTGAAAGGAGGCAAGGTATGGAAATAAAACCTGAAACCGTGAACGATATCCAATACCCATCTGTCTTGGGTAATAACACTCAATTTTCTTTGAAAAGTGCCAGCCTTCCTTCCCAAAGGTGCTGCCAGGCGAGAAGGCTCTGGCAGCTGAAAAGGCAAGTCATTGGGTCTGCTTACGAAAGGACTGACCCCTGCCCTCACCAGAAGACTGGGCAGGCGAACTGCCTGTTCTAGGCCTAAAAGAACCTTGAGCTCTGCCCCTACCACGCCTAGATCTACCCCTAGACTGAGAATCATAAGAAGGATAAGTCCACCCCTTAGTAGGCCAATTTCTACTAAACTTTGGAGGCTGAACCTGCAAAAATCTTTAACAGTCTGCATAGACTTAGCCTTGTCCTCCATTTTCTTTAAAACTGCTTCCACAGGCACCAAACACACATCAGATTGTAAAGGAGCATCTAAAATCCTTGTCTTTACATGTTCAGCTAAATTCTGATCCCTCAGCCAGGTGCCTGCTAAGAACAGAACCAGTGGCTGCCACCCTCAAGAGGCCTGTACAGCATCAAAACCACATTGCAAGGAATGCTTACCCACCTGTTCAGAAACATGAACTAAATCCTGCAACTCTTTACACTCAATACCTTCCGCCAGAGCATCTACCTTAGACTTCAATTGAGAAAGGAGATAATTTTGGTATTTCAACATGTGAAACTGGCAATTCAAAGCCCTCATGGCTAAAGTGGAAGAAGTATACACCTTCTTTCCCCATCTATCCAAAGCCCTTGCCTCTTTATCAGAAGGAACAGGATTTTTAACAACAGAAGCCTTAACACCTTTAGGCCCTGAGAAACAGTTTCTGGGTCTGCCCTAGGACTCTTAAAAAGATACTTATGAGCTTCAGGCACCCTATAATACCTATCCGGTTTAACTGGGGCAGGAGGCAAAGAATCAGGGTTCAGGGAAGCCTCTGCAAACACATCCTCTCCCACATCCAGAACAGGAGGTATAGCTAAAGGCCTATGCTGGGTAGAAACAAAAATTCCCTAAGCCTTTCCTGGAATCAGAGAAATCTTGACCTTCCCATTTAAAATGTCCCCTCATGGAATGAAGAGTCTCTGAAAAAGAAAAATCCTCAGGAGGAGAAGCCGAAGGTGTAGAGTCATCTACATCAGAATCAGAATAAGGAGGATACTCCTGCAAGTCTTCAGCCGAAGACTCAGAAGCCTCCGAACACTGCTCAAAACTCTCAAGCTCAGGTTCCACCCTGTGGCCTCTTATCAGGGGGGGGGCATAGAACCTCTAATCATAGTAATCAAATCTTCTGCCATTTTAAGCATATGTTTCTTAGGCAGAGACCCTGAAGAACTAGGGGAGACCCCCACTGAAGATAACCCTGGCCTGCCTCTAGAAGAAGCCTTGGAAACAGAAGGGGAGGGCCTAACCACCTTAGGAAGGGAGGGGAGAACAGCTACCTGAGAAGCCCCTCCAGCCTGGCCTACCTCCTGAGAGGACACATCTTGTAACAGTAAAGTCTCTCCCTGAGAATCCAAAGGAACTTCTGGTAGAACCACCGCTCCACTGAGCCTCTAAAGAACCGACGTCCGGGACAGGGTTCTTCCACCCTAGGCTTAGCTGCTTTGTCCTTGCGCTTTTAGATTTAAGCGGCGCCGAGCATCCGACGGCATGTTGTAATTACAACGCTTCCCAAAACTAACCTGGCACAATCTAATCTTCTCTTAATAGTGCATTTGTTAAATCTAGCACAAGAGCGACAGCCAACAACGCCGCGGCTCAGGCCCTAAGCAAGGTATACACAAGGTATGGTAATCTCTATGAGGTATCTGTTTCCCACAAGAAATACAGTTATTCACTTTTCTGACATCCGTTAAATACTGAGGCAAGAAAAACAAAATATTCCCCAACGGGTACTTAGCCAACTTTGATTCGTCTGAAACTCCGACTTCAGAAAATTTCAGAACGCCAACCTGCACTCGCAATACTGCTTCTGCATCGACCATGCGGCAAAAGACTGAGGATATGGCGTCGGTCATGCGCATTTGTACCCTGACGCCCTGATGTCAGACAAATGCGCTTTGACCGACGCCAGCCTTATACTTTCGTATTCGGCCCGACTGGGGCAGCGGACTACCCAAGTGTTAGGACTGCAGCAATGTGAGATGAAGAACATCATTCCACTGGTATGCTAGTAAAACCAGGTCCTATCTTACACTTGCAACTATGTACCTCCAATGCACTTAAGTCCTTCGTGATCTTAGCTTAGAATATAAGCTTTCTGAAGGACATATTGTTCATTATCACCAGCTTTGTGCTTACTTAAGGAAGACAGTAGAGAGCAGAAATAGTCATTGTTGGTCACTGAAATGATAAAATGTATACCCTTAGTATTTTATTTGAGATTATTAAAGTAGGCATGTCACATTTGATGGCTACACTAATCCAGATCCTTTATAATGCAATATAAGGGTATAGCATGAACCACATGGAGACCTTGCCCCTGATGATGTAGATTCCCTACTCATAAATGCTTTTACAATTCTCCATTTAAACTTGCCTATTCCCCCAAGTGGAGGTTCTATGTTTGGAAATGCTTCCATAAGTTGATTATAACCTCAGATATTCAGACTAGGGGACACCTTCAACCTTCTTCAGCATGTTGGAGGTGTAATCTCCTGAATCTGAACCCACTTGGGAGCACATATTCTGGATGTGCCCTGGACTTAATTTTGCCTTAAATTCTGAGACCAGATCAAGCATATCTGGTATTGGAGATAGATAACGGGTATTTAGCATTACATGGTACAAGGTCGGACCACACAGCCCCACTTCCTATAGTAGTAATGTTAGTTCTAATGGTGAAAAGACAATTACTCACCACTGGAAATCTAACGAATACCTGCAGTTCTTAAAGTGCTGGAATACAGCATGCCAGATATACAAGGCAGAATCAATGATTAAAGACGTAATTCTTCTGCAGAAATGGGCACCTTGCTTGTCCATGTTGAATGAACCATCTTGATTTGAATTTTGATTTAAGCTACCACAACACTCGCTTACTTTGGGCTACCTGTAGTGTCATTGTGCAAGTGCTTTCTGATGACAGGGCAAATATGTTGCAATTTAATAATACAGGTTACTGTAATGGTGGGTGGTATGGACATTCTCTTACATTTCTACCTTTCATTTCTTCTGGCTGGTGAGCCCGTCCTGTTGTTCCCTCCCTTATTTGAACTTAGTGCTGTATTATAACCTGTAATCAGGCATATCTTTGGTTCAGGATTCTCTAAAGTCATTGTCATTAAGTAAAGTTTTAGTTTAATATCTTGTACATAGTTTGTAGATGTTGCTTTAAGAAGTATCCATTGTTATCAGATCTTGGGTGATCTTTGATGCATCCACATTAAGGAGTTCTGTTACTTCTTTTAACATTGTAATTCCTAGTTGTTACATAGATTGCAATTTTGTTCAAGGCTAAGCTGGTTTAGTAATCTGTACTTCATGTGCATAGAATTCAATAAATAAAATATGCAAAGAAAAAAAACTTCCGATCAGCTTGAGTGGTAGGTTCAAAAGGTGGTAATGTCAATTTTTCTAAAACGTAGTTGAGATTTCATGAAGGAGGAATTTGCTTGCAGGGGAGTTTCATATGCAATACTCCTGTCATGAACTGCTTTACCAAAAGGCAAGAAAGCGGGAGAATTCACTGTTGGAAAAACAGAGATGGCTGTTAAATGCACCTTAATGGATGCATACAATAAGCCATCCTGAAATAGCTCTCACAAATATCTCAAGATCAGAGCGATGTTAACTTCAAGGGACCATCTATTCCTATTTAGACAACAGTTAGAAAAATGCTATCCATTTGTAAACCTAAGATTTTGTAGTAGTAAGGTTTTTCTGGCCTACTTTAACACTTGCTGCACATCCTTATGAAACAAGTGCCTAAATGGAGTAAAGATTGAACATCCAGGCTGTCAGCTGCAGTTGCTCCAAACTGGGATCACCAAACACCCCTGAGACTGTGTGAGCAAATCAGAGTGTGAGGAAATCCATGATAACTGCTCTTGGCCAATACCACTAATAGGAGAACCAAGACTGCCTGTGCCAATATGGTGTCACAATGATTTTTGGCATTTTGTTTGGAACCTTCAGAAGTACCTTGTAAATCAGAGGAAATGGTAGAAACTCATACAGGAACATTCCCGTCCAAAGGAATGAAAATGCATCTGTTCTCCAAGTATGGCTGCAAGGATGTTGGGAACAGAATTTTTCCAGTTGCCTGTTTTGAAAGGGAGTAAAGATATCTATTTGAGGCTTTCCCCACATCTGGACTACATCCTGTAACACCACTGCCTTCAGCGGTCATTCCTGCGGGTCTGCTCAGGATCTGTTTAGCCTGTCTGCCATGACATGTTGCTCTGACAGGATGTGTAATGTCTGACAAGTCAGACAATGCTGTAAGGTCAGCTCCCAGACCATCACTATCAAGTGGCACAGAGGGTATTACCTTTTATCCCCCTCACTTGTTGAGTTACCACATTACTGTGGGGTTGTCTATAAGGACATGGAGTCCACAGATGAAGGACTTTCAAGGCATGAATCACTTACATTTCCTTGATACTGATGAGCTTCTGTGCATCACTGGGCCCCAAGTGACCTGCACTTGCACCCATTTGACACAGCTAACCAAACAAATTGGACAAATCTGTCTGGACAGATTGCACCAGAACAGCAGGGAAGAAGGGAGTCCTGTATTGATGTTCATCTGTGCTTTCCACCACAGTAACTGTTGTCTGCTGAAGGAAGCACTGGTAATACAGATTCCAGGGAATGTAGGTGATATTTCTGGACATACTGCTGAATTTTCCTTATGTGAAGATGGGCTGGTGGTATCATGAGAATTATGGACACCCTAAGTCACAGAATTTTTAGGAATTCTCTTGTCAAGGCAAAGTTCCTCCACCGCCTGATAAGACAGGAACTTGTCTTCCTGGGGTGCTTAATTGATTCCAACAGAAACATGTCCTTTTTTATGAAAGATGAGTCTTTGCAAGGAGTCGGTGTGACTTCCGATGATTCAAGAACCCTAAGTGGGGCAGTAAGGTCGATACTTTTTCCAGTGATTACAAACATATGGATACAGACTCTGCACAGATTAGCAATAACTGCAAAAAAAGGAAATAAACAAATGCCAAGAGTCCAGCAGTTAGCCACTAAAGTAGCAAGGCATTTGGTAAACAATTGAGGTGCAGTGGAGAGTCGTAAGCGCACTGCAGAGAACTGATCGTACAAACCAGACAACACAAATCTCAGACATCTTCTGAAGCAATGAGTAACATCTATATGGGGATATGCATCCTTCAAGTCCGGGGTCACCCATGAAGCAATGGTCTAGCAAAAAGGAAGCAGTGTCTTTCAGGGTGAGCATCCTGAACTTGGGGACCTCGACAAAAGTATTCAGAAAGGAAAGGGACAACTCTGGTCTCCATGACGGCTCTTTTTTGGAATCCAGGAAAATTATGGAATAGAATCCTTTCATTCTTTCCAAAGGAGGGACTGGTTCTATGACCCCTGAGTCCAGCACATGAAGTATACTAGGGAATAACAATGTCTGGTCTGGTGGGTGACACCACACCTGGGGATCTGGAGGGCAAAAGAAAGCAAGTGGTCAGATAGCCTGCATAAGGCTACTGTGGAGTCACAATCCATAGGCGGAGGCATATTTCTTGACTTATTTCTATGTCTTTTATGTGCACAAGGGGGTAGATATGCTTATGTGTGTGTGTGGGGGGGGGGGGGGGACTGTGTCTGAATCCATCAAGTCAGGGGACAAGAAACTAGCTAGCTCAATACCAAATACTGGCTGCACAGTCAGCCTAGTAAAAGGATGGAAAAATCTCATTCTCCCTCTAAACAGCAATCTAAAGACTATTTCTATAGGGATTCTATTCTGAAAAATACACTGAGAAAATTACAGTATTTTCAGTAACACAGCAAAAAGCACAAAACACATAGGTTCATAGGTGTGTACTAGGCTAATGGCCCTGGAGCCTTTACAAGCCTAGCCCATAGGATTATCCTGGCATTGTGCCACCTGATCTTAGTTCCCAGTGCCTCTGTCAAGTAGAGCCACTAGAGTGAACCCTAGGGTGAATTTTCTATTTCCCATCCACTCATCAAGATTTCTCTTGAAGATGGCCAGTGAAGCGGTCCGCTTGACATGTATGGGAAGTCTATTCCATAGCATGGGCAGTCTCTGGGTTATGAACCTGTCCCTCCAGCTTGTTCTGTTGATTGTGGTAATGAGGCTGAGGTCTCTGGAGTGTGTAGTGTGGAGGGATTGGAATTTCTTTAGATGCAGCATTTCTAACAGAGCTGGGTCAGACATGGCTTTGTAAGTCAAGCAGAGATCGCCTCTAAGTAGGTGATATGAGACAGAGAATAGTTGGAGTTTTTTTGAGTCTGTCCATATAGGACAAGTGTTTAAAGCCTAAGATCCTCTTTGTGAGGTATTTTTGGTGCCACTCCAGTTGTTGTAGGTGTCTACTGAGGTACATGTCAAATGGCGCATTGTACTCTATGACTGGCCTAATGAGGGAAGAGTAGAGGGAGACAATGACCTCTTTCTTCCTGGATGCAAAACCCTTAGTAATGAGATGGGCCACACAGAAGGACTTTCTTACCACAGTGACAATGTGTTGGTCAAGAGAGGTTGCTCGCCTGATCTGGCAGTGATAAACCCATCTGTTAGGACTGCAGCTGTATGCACGATGAACATCTGGGGTTTTCCCAAAGGGGATGACAACATATTTTTTGGCATTGAGCTTAAGGCCTTGGTTCTGACACCAGTCATTGCTCTCAGTGAGGCCTTTCTGTAGGATGTCAAAATCACTTGGGGAGTTAATTATGGCTCCCAACTTGCAATCACCTGCAAATTTTGTCAGCCAGAGTCACTTTGTGTTGGCCTGGACTTCAGAGGAGTAGATACCAAACAGGAGAGGACCCAAGACTGAACCCTGTGGGACTCCACTCGTGACTAGTCGGTCTGGACGGAGTCAGCTACTCACACTGTGGGTTCTGTGAGCCAGTTTGCAACCCAACTAGTGATATAGGGGTTGATGCCAAAACCACATTGCAAGGAATGCTTACCCACCTGTTCAGAAACATGAACTAAATCCTGCAACTCTTTACACTCAATACCTTCCGCCAGAGCATCTACCTTAGACTTCAATTGAGAAAGGAGATAATTTTGGTATTTCAACATGTGAAACTGGCAATTCAAAGCCCTCATGGCTAAAGTGGAAGAAGTATACACCTTCTTTCCCCATCTATCCAAAGCCCTTGCCTCTTTATCAGAAGGAACAGGATTTTTAACAACAGAAGCCTTAACACCTTTAGGGCCCTGAGAAACAGTTTCTGGGTCTGCCCTAGGACTCTAAAAAGATACTTATGAGCTTCAGGCCACCTATAATACCTATCCGGTTTAACTGGGGCAGGAGGCAAAGAATCAGGGTTCAGGGAAGCCTCTGCAAAAACATCCTCTACCACATCCAGAACAGGAGGTATAGCTAAAGGCCTATGCTGGGGTAGAAACAAAAAATTCCTAAGCCTTTTCCTGGAATCAGAGAAATCTTGACCTTCCCATTTAAAATGCTCCCTCATGGAATGAAGAGTCTCTGAAAAAGAAAAATCCTCAGGAGGAGAAGCCGAAGGTGTAGAGTCATCTACATCAGAATCAGAATAAGGAGGATACTCCTGCAAGTCTTCAGCCGAAGACTCAAGCCTCTGAACACTGCTCAAAACTCTCAAGCTCAGGTTCCACCCTAGGCCTCTTATCAGGGGGGGGGGCATAGAACCTCTAATCATAGTAATCAAATCTTCTGCCATTTTAAGCATATGTTTCTTAGGCAGAGACCCTGAAGAACTAGGGGAGACCCCCACTGAAGATAACCCTGGCCTGCCTCTAGAAGAAGCCTTGGAAACAGAAGGGAGGGCCTAACCACCTTAGGAAGGGAGGGAGAACAGCTACCTGAGAAGCCCCTTCGCCTGGCCTACCTCCTGAGAGGACACATCTTGTAACAGTAAAGTCTCTCCTGAGAATCCAAAGGAACTTCTGGTAGAACCACCGGCTCCACCGAGCCCTCTAAAGAACCGGCGTCCGGGACAGGCGGTTCTTCCACCCCAAACTTCGCTGCTTTGTCCTTGCGCTTTTAGGCGAAGCGGGCGAGGAGCATCCGACGGCATGTTGTAATTACAACGCTTCCCAAAAACTAACCTGGCACAATCTAATCTTCTCTTAATAGTGCATTTGTTAAATTTAGCACAAGAGCGACAGCCAACAGCGTCGTGCTCAGGCCCTAAGCAAGGTATACACAAGGTATGGTAATCTCTATGAGGTATCTGTTTCCCACAAGAAATACAGTTATTCACTTTTTCTGACATCCGGTTAAATACTGAGGCAAGAAAAAACAAAATATTCCCCAACGGGGTACTTAGCCAACTTTGATTCGGTCTGAAACTCCGACTTCAGAAAATTTCAGAACGCCAACCTGCACTCGCAATACTGCTTCTGCATCGGACCATGCGGCAAAAAAGACTGAGGATATGACGTCGGTCATGCGCATTTGTACCCTGACGTCCTGATGTCAGACAAATGCGCCTTGACCGACGTCAGCCTTATACTTTGGTATTCGGGCCGACTGGGACAGCGGACTACCCAAGTGTTAGGACTGCAGCAATGTGAGATGAAGAACATCATTCCACTGGTATGCTAGTAAAACCAGGTCCTATCTTACACTTGCAACTATGTACCTCCAATGCACTTAAGTCCTTCGGTGATCTTAGCTTAGAATATAAGCTTTCTGAAGGACATATTGTTCATTATCACCAGCTTTGTGCTTACTTAAGGAAGACAGTAGAGAGCAGAAATAGTCATTGTTGGTCACTGAAATGATAAAAATGTATACCCTTAGTATTTTGCGTAACGAGATTATTAAAGTAGGCATGTCACATTTGATGGCTACACTAATCCAGATCCTTTATAATGCAATATAAGGGTATAGCATGAACCACATGGAGACCTTGCCCCTGATGATGTAGATTCCCTACTCATAAATGCTTTACAATTCTCCATTTAAACTTGCCTATTCCCCCAAGTGGAGGTTCTATGTTTGGAAATGCTTCCATAAGTTGATTATAACCTCAGATATTCAGACTAGGGACACCTTCAACCTTCTTCAGCATGTTGGAGGTGTAATCTCCCTGAATCTGAACCCACTTGGGAGCACATATTCTGGATGTGCCCTGGACTTAATTTTGCCTTAAATTCTGAGACCAGATCAAGCATATCTGGTATTGGAGATAGATAACGGGTATTTAGCATTACATGGTACAAGGTCGGACCACACAGCCCCACTTCCTATAGTAGTAATGTTAGTTCTAATGGTGAAAAAGACAATTACTCACCACTGGAAATCTAACGAATACCTGCAGTTCTTAAAGTGCTGGAATACAGCATGCCAGATATACAAGGCAGAATCAATGATTAAAGACGTAATTCTTCTGCAGAAATGGGCACCTTGCTTGTCCATGTTGAATGAACCATCTTGATTTGAATTTTGATTTAAGCTACCACAACACTCGCTTACTTTGGGCTACCTGTAGTGTCATTGTGCAAGTGCTTTCTGATGACAGGGCAAATATGTTGCAATTTAATAATACAGGTTACTGTAATGGTGGGTGGTATGGACACTTCTCTTTACATTTCTACCTTTTATTTCTTCTGGCTGGTGAGCCCGTCCTGTTGTTCCCTCCCTTATTTGAACTTAGTGCTGCATTATAACCTGTAATCAGGCATATCTTTGGTTCAGGATTCTCTAAAGTCATTGTCATTAAGTAAAGTTTTAGTTTAATATCTTGTACATAGTTTGTAGATGTTGCTTTAAGAAGTATCCATTGTTATTAGATCTTGGGTGATCTTTGATGCATCCACATTAAGGAGTTCTGCTACTTCTTTTAACATTGTAATTCCTAGTTGTTACATAGATTGCAATTTTGTTCAAGGCTAAGCTGGTTTAGTAATCTGTACTTCATGTGCATAGAATTCAATAAATAAAATATGCAAAGAAAAAAAACTTCCGATCAGCTTGAGTGGTAGGTTCAAAAGGTGGTAATGTCAATTTTTCTAAAGCGTAGTTGAGATTTCATGAAGGAGGAATTTGCTTGCAGGGGAGTTTCATATGCAATACTCCTGTCATGAACTGCTTTACCAAAAGGCAAGAAAGCGGGAGAATTCACTGTTGGAAAAACAGAGATGGCTGTTAAATGCACCTTAATGGATGCATACAATAAGCCATCCTGAAATAGCTCTCACAAATATCTCAAGATCAGAGCGATGTTAACTTCAAGGGACCATCTATTCCTATTTAGACAACAGTTAGAAAAATGCTATCCATTTGTAAACCTAAGATTTTGTAGTAGTAAGGTTTTTCTGGTCTACTTTAACACTTGCTGCACATCCTTATGAAACAAGTGCCTAAATGGAGTAAAGATTGAACATCCAGGCTGTCAGCTGCAGTTGCTCCAAACTGGGGATCACCAAACACCCCTGAGACTGTGTGAGCAAATCCAGAGTGTGAGGAAATCCATGATAACTGCTCTTGGCCAATACCACTAATAGGGAGAACCAAGACTGCCTGTGCCAATATGGTGTCACAATGATTTTTGGCATTTTGTTTGGAACCTTCAGAAGTACCTTGTAAATCAGAGGAAATGGTAGAAACTCATACAGGAACATTCCCGTCCAAAGGAATGAAAATGCATCTGTTCTCCAAGTATGGCTGCAAGGATGTTGGGAACAGAATTTTTCCAGTTGCCTGTTTTGAAAGGGAGTAAAGATATCTATTTGAGGCTTTCCCCACATCTGGACTACATCCTGTAACACCACTGTGTTCAGCGGTCATTCCTGCGGGTCTGCTCAGGATCTGTTTAGCCTGTCTGCCATGACATGTTGCTCTGACAGGATGTGTAATGTCTGACAAGTCAGACAATGCTGTAAAGTCAGCTCCCAGACCATCACTATCAAGTGGCACAGAGGGTATTACCTTTTATCCCCCTCACTTGTTGAGTTACCACATTACTGTGGGGTTGTCTATAAGGACATGGAGTCTACAGATGAAGGACTTTCAAGGCATGAATCACTTACATTTCCTTGATACTGATGAGCTTCTGTGCATCACTGGGCCCCAAGTGACCTGCACTTGCACTCCATTTGACACAGCTAACCAAACAAATTGGACAAATCTGTCTGGACAGATTGCACCAGAACAGCAGGGAAGAAGGGAGTCCTGTATTGATGTTCATCTGTGCTTTCCACCACAGTAACTGTTGTCTGCTGAAGGGAAGCACTGGTAATACAGATTCCAGGGAATGTAGGTGATATTTCTGGACATACTGCTGAATTTTCCTTATGTGAAGATGGGCTGGTGGTATCATGAGAATTATGGACACCCTAAGTCACAGAATTTTTAGGAATTCTCTTGTCAAGGCAAAGTTCCTCCACCGCCTGATAAGACAGGAACTTGTCTTCCTGGGGTGCTTAATTGATTCCAACAGAAACATGTCCTTTTTTATGAAAGATGAGTCTTTGCAAGGGAGTCGGGTGTGACTTCCGATGATTCAAGAACCCTAAGTGGGGCAGTAAGGTCGATACTTTTTCCAGTGATTACAAACATATGGATACAGACTCTGCACAGATTAGCAATAACTGCAAAAAAAGGAAATAAACAAATGCCAAGAGTCCAGCAGTTAGCCACTAAAGTAGCAAGGCATTTGGTAAACAATTGAGGTGCAGTGGAGAGTCGTAAGCGCACTGCAGAGAACTGATCGTACAAACCAGACAACACAAATCTCAGGCATCTTCTGAAGCAATGAGTAACATCTATATGGGGATATGCATCCTTCAAGTCCGGGGTCACCCATGAAGCAATGGTCTAGCAAAAAGGAAGCAGTGTCTTTCAGGGTGAGCATCCTGAACTTGGGGACCTCGACAAAAGTATTCAGAAAGGAAAGGGACACCTCTGGTCTCCATGACAGCTCTTTTTTGGAATCCAGGAAAATTCTGGAATAGAATTCCTTTCATTCTTTCCAAAGGAGGGACTGGTTCTATGACCCCTGAGTCCAGCACATGAAGTATACTAGGGAATAACAATGTCTGGTCTGGTGGGTGACACCACACCTGGGGATCTGGAGGGCAAAAGAAAGCAAGTGGTCAGATAGCCTGCATAAGGTTACTGTGGAGTCACAATCCATAGGCGGAGGCATATTTCTTGACTTATTTCTATGTCTTTTATGTGCACAAGGGGGTAGATATGCTTATGTGTGTGTGTGTGGGGGGGGGGGACTGTGTCTGAATCCATCAAGTCAGGGGACAAGAAACTAGCTAGCTCAATACCAAATACTGGCTGCACAGTCAGCCTAGTAAAAGGATAGAAAAATCTCATTCTCCCTCTAAACAGCAATCTAAAGACTATTTCTATAGGGATTCTATTCTGAAAAATACACTGAGAAAATTACAGTATTTTCAGTAACACAGCAAAAAGCACAAAACACATAGGTTCATAGGTGTGTACTAGGCTAATGGCCCTGGAGCCTTTACAGGCCTAGCCCATAGGATTATCCTGGCATTGTGCCACCTGATCTTAGTTCCCAGTGCCTCTGTCAAGTAGAGCCACTAGAGTGAACCCTAGGGTGAATTTTCTATTTCCCATCCACTCATCAAGATTTCTCTTGAAGATGGCCAGTGAGGCGCTCCGCTTGACATGTATGGGAAGTCTATTCCATAGCATGGGCAGTCTCTGGGTTATGAACCTGTCCCTCCAGCTTGTTCTGTTGATTGTGGTAATGAGGCTGAGGTCTCTGGAGTGTGTAGTGTGGAGGGATTGGAATTTCTTTAGATGCAGCATTTCTAACAGAGCTGGGTCAGACATGTCTTTGTAAGTCAAGCAGAGATCGCCTCTAAGTAGGTGATATGAGACAGAGAATAGTTGGAGTTTTTTTTATTCTGTCCATATAGGACAAGTGTTTAAAGCCTAAGATCCTCTTTGTGAGGTATTTTTGGTGCCACTCCAGTTGTTGTAGGGGTCTACTGAGGTACATGTCAAATGGCGCATTGTACTCTATGACTGGCCTAATGAGGGAAGAGTAGAGGGAGACAATGACCTCTTTCTTCCTGGATGCAAAACCCTTAGTAATGAGATGGGCCACACAGAAGGACTTTCTTACCACAGTGACAATGTGGTGGTCAAGAGAGAGGTTGCTCGCCTGACGGCAGGATAACCCATCTGTTATGACTGCAGCTGTATGCACGATGAACATCTGGGGTTTTCCCAAAGGGGATGACAACATATTTTTTGGCATTGAGCTTAAGGCCTTGGTTCTGACATCAGTCATTGCTCTCAGTGAGGCCTTTCTGTAGGATGTCAAAATTACTTGGGGAGTTAATTATGGCTCCCAACTTGCAATCACCTGCAAATTTTGTCAGCCAGAGTCACTTTGTGTTGGCCTGGACTTCAGAGGAGTAGATACCAAACAGGAGAGGACCCAAGACTGAACCCTGTGGGACTCCACTCGTGACTAGTCGACAGTCTGACGGAGTCAGCTACTTTCACACTGTGGGTTCTGTGAGCCAGTTTGCAACCCAACTAGTGATATAGGGGTTGATGCCTAGCTTAGTGAGTTTTTCTATGATTCCTGGGTGGGAATGGTATCAAAGGCCTTGATCATCACAAAATTTCCACAGTTTTAAAATATAAAGGTTAGTTTTAGCACCAAATGGTTAAAAATGATCTTAGACAAGGAATAAAGCATAAACCTATTAAAAATGCATGTCAGAATTGTTTAACAAAATGGCACCAGACTGCATTTTAAATGAAATATTTGTTTAAATGCAATAAATATACCAAATAAGCTCAAATATTCATAGCTCCAAAGGAAAAACTGCAAAAACAGCAACTTTTCCTGTGAAACTTAAAGATAAAGCTTTTAATCAATGGAAATAACAGCCATAATTAACTCACAGCTTCTGAACCCATAAGGAAATGAGAGAAACTGAACAAAAATGACCTTAGAACAGAAACTCAGTTAAACATAACCAATGAACATAACACAATATTAAGTGTTAAAATCCACACGACCAAGAATTAGCTTAAAAACATACAAAGTAAAATTCTAAGCATATATACTTCTCCAATCAGGAAAAAAAACAGCAGAAAAATACAGTATTCAAGCACTGACAGAAAATGACAAGAGGAGGAAACAATGTTTTTTCTTTCGGCTTTTCCCAGTTAGGGGTCGCCACAGCGGAACTCCGGCAGTCGATTTTTATGGTGCTGAGGTGCCAGCCCGACTCCCACCTTCAACGAAGGCACGCCCATTCACGCATGTTTTTCGAACGCCACTTGGCCATGGAGAGGACTCCACACAGAAGGCGCTCCAGTCAAGAATCGAATGGGAGAACCTCTTGCTGTGAGGTGACAATGCTACCGCTGCACCACTGTGGCTTCGGCAGGAGGAGGAAACAAAACCCCAAAAAGTTTCTTATCTGAGCTCAGCAGTTGAAAATCCAAAGTAAGAAATAGTATTCTCAGTGATCCTTCTCTTACTGTGGCACTAGAAAAATGACATTCCTGTCTAGGGTTGCCACCTTTTTAAATGCCCAAAGTGGGACATTTTTGGTACAAACATCAGATTTTGCAGGGCAAAACATACCCACGGCTGGTACAAATGACAGAACTTCACTTTTTTGCCTAAATAAAAGCTTATTCTTGTAGTATTTTAGTTGCTTATCCTGTTTCTTATAACATTTAGATGTTTCAGATACAGAATAACTGTTTTATGCAACTATTACATACAATACAGGAAATAATTTTGTCCTAAAATCTCAGGACATTTGCCATTTTTTCAATTTTTTTGCAGGGCACAACTGCCCAAACAGGGACTGTCCCTCGCAAAGTGGGACAGGTGGTAACCCTATTCCTGTCTGTGGAGCTGAAAAACAATCCCTGTACTTTCAGGCAATTGGTCTATCACACACAGACAGGCAGGCAGGGGGAGGAGCTCTGAGCTTTGGTAGTCTGCCAGAGATAGGGAAGCAGAGCACTACTACACATATGCTAATAAGGCAGTGTGTTTGTTGAACATGATTAGCTATGGGAAGGTTCTGTTTTCTGTTTGGTCTAGAATGACATGCTAGAGTCCCGTCAGGAAAGTCTTTAAGGGTAGGTGACTCTCTAGACACCATTTTCAAGGCTGTACGAGCATCATCTTTTTCCTGGACTCTACTGACAAAGAAAGCCTTGAGTTGTCCTCAGATTCCCTGGCCTAGATAGCAACCTTCAAAAAGAGATGCCTGGACGATTGCCATCAAATGCAGAGGGTCCCGGAATGAACACCGTTAGCTTTTCCTTAAGTGTGCTAGGGCAGTTTCTCTTCTGTTTTTTATGTTTTTTTAAGCCTAAAATCCAGACATGTTGCAATACACAAAGTTACCATGCCTATCCTATGGAGTTGTTTCCTGTAAACACATTCGTTCCACTGGGGCAGCATTCCCAGATGTCTACTTATGTCTGTTTAAGGTCCTGAGCAATCACATCAATTACTTTTAAGACCAAAAGTCCTAAAAGCAAAAACGTCCAATACAAAATAACTATTTGTATTAAATTAAATAACCTAGAAGTACTCATCTACACACTTCAACTTGCAGCCTAGCTTGACAGACTGAAATCAACATCTAACTGAATCAAGTGCAATAAAAGTAAAGAAGGCTGGACTTTTTATCGAGACAATAAGATGTCCAGTGGGTAGTAGGTAAGAGGCTGGCATGGGGGAAAAGACTACTTCACCTGTAAGAGAGATCCCTGAAATTATTACTATAATAGTGAATTACATGAAGGACATCCATGTTTGTCTTGGCTAGTAAAGAGCCACAAAATGGGATATTTACTGTTATATGCTTAGCTCTTACCAGGACTATGGGAAGAAGGAAATGTAAGGGAAGGGAAATAGCAGGCCCATCCAGTTGAGAACAAATGTGTGTGGTCCAATCTTGCTTGATATGACAATTCTGAGATGAGGTAAAAATATCTAATTTTGAATAGGAAATGGAAGACCTCTGCATCCTCTCTCCATTTGTGAGGGTTGAAACAGCGTCTATTCAAGTTATCTGCTAAGGTACTCTGCTTTGACAGAATACAAACTGACAAATAAAATGCCTTGCTTAATACTTATCTTTCAGGGTATCATAACCAGCTTGCACCACTGTTAAAATGAATGCCCCATGCTTGTATGTATATATCACATGACTGTGATGTCCATGATTAGTGTGAATACATCTATTATCCAAACATTCTTTAACAACTGGAGGGTATATTTTATTTATGTATTGACATTTGACAACCAGGAAAGTCCGACTGGGTAGGAGGCCATTTTCAGCAGATGCCCAGGGAGAAAAGCTTTGAAGTATTACAAAAAAGTTTAAGAACTATAATTTTACGGCATTTAAAAGTAAAACAAAAAACTACAGTTTAAATAATTATACCAAATTAGAATATGAAAATATTGGTCAAGAATAGATGCAAGTTATATGACAATTAAATAGAGACATTTTTGGCCAGTTGATAGAGAAATTAAAGACAAGTTAGTATAATACAACAGGAACTGCAGTACAAAGTGAGAGAAAAGCAGGCTTATGTTATATTTAGTCAGAAATTGATAGACACAAGGAAGTGAGTGAAGAAGGGAGAATAAGGAGATGTAAGGTACGATAGGTATTTGTTCTCGTTTAGGGATTTACTTTATCCTGGTGTCGTGCAAGAACAGAGACAGCTTTTGGCTAGGAAGTCTTTCAGAATGGTTTTGAAAGATAGGAGGGAGGGTATTTACCTGAGGGATACAGATAGAACTCCAAACCTTAGCAACATGATAAGAGTACAGACAATGCCTAGCAGATCTGACAGGTTTTGGACAAAGTGGAGTTTTTGGTCATTTTTGGAACTCGGTTATGCAGAATGCTGTTTAGTACCGGATAAATAGATGAATTCCAGATAACTTTATAGGTGGTAAAATGCTGTGTATATGTTAGTTGATAGGGTAGTTCTACCCAGTTTAGGCTTTTTAGTGCTGTACAGTGGTTGGTTCCACAAGGGATATTTGATGCGAATTTAGCAACCTTGTTATAGCATTGTTCACGTTTTGATTTTTGTAATGCCTGAAGGTTAGTAAGGATGGGAATGCCATAAAGAAGTGTGGGGAGGAGATGACTACTGGCAAGTATAGCTTTAGCTGCACAGGTGAGAAATTTTTTGGCTCTATAAAGCATCCCTATTTTTGATGTTTTTCCTAATGCAATTTTGTATATGCAGGTCAAGTTTAAGATTACCATCCAGTATCATACCTAATAATTTGTTATGAGAAATTACTTCAACTGTTGTATTATCAAAAGACAGGACTTTAAATTTTCTTTTTTTATGGGAGAGGGATTTGGGGAAAAAAGTAGTCGTTTGTTATTTAGGTGGGGTTGAGCATGAGGTGTGAATGTTACAAAGTCATGTTTCAGTCATTGTTAAAGCTTCATGAGTAATTTATTTTGGAGGTATGCCATGTTGTCAGATGTGCAAATGAGTGTGGAGTCATCTGCCTACTGTATTAGGGAGGCATGTTGTGGGGATGCATGGAAGGTGCTGGTGAGAATGTTATACAGGAGGGGACACAAAGGATGGAGCCTTGTGGCACCAATGGTGGTGGCTGGGAGGTATGGAGAGAGGATGGAGTGCCATTTTACTAACTGATACCTACTGGATAGGTAACTTTTGCAACACAGAAGGGTGGGCTGAGAGAGACCTAAGACACCTAATAAGGACACTTAAAGTAGATGTCTGCTGTGACAAACTGTGTTGAAGGCTTTGGACAAATCTTGAAATAAGGAGAGTAGCTTGCCGTCATCTCTAGCTTTAGTGACAGTTTTAGAAGTGCAGTTAGTACTATGGGAAGGATGGAAGACATGTTGTTTGGGGGACAGGAGTACTTCCTACAGCAGCAATTGTTAAACTTTTTTTCAAGTATTCTGGAGAAGGGAAATGAGATTTCTATAGGTCTACAGTTATTAATGCCTGTTGAATTCTTTCTTTTGTGCAGAGGGTTAATGTGCAACTTTTTCCAGAGAGGGAACATGGGATGCCTGGACTGACCTATTTTTATAAGGATTGAAAAAGGGTAGTCAATGCTATTGGCTGCTATCTTAAGGTACCTGCTTGGAAGGTCATCAGCTGAGTAGAGCACGGTTTGAATTTTTTTACGAGTAGTTTTATATAAGATATGAGCACAGGTTTGAAGGTGAATATGGATGTGGTGATATGGGACTGCTGGGCATGGTTAGGATTAGATGTTGGGGAATCCTTGGTTAGAGAAACTATACCATCTATGAAACAAGAGTTGAACTGTATTGCAGTTTTGAGTGCCGAGTTATTGGGAGAGGGGTAAGGGTTGAATTTATGGCCGGGAAAAAAGATTTCTTTAAAGGCTGTCCAGAATTTTTCAGAGTTCCGTTTATTATTATGAAAATTACTGTAGTACAGTTTTTTTTTTGTCTTCACTAATTTGCTTTTTAGTACGATTGCAAAGCATTCTACAGTTTTCACAATATTGTGGAGTTTTGTACTTTTGCTATTCTTTCCATGCTTTTTCTCTATCCTGCTTTAAATGCATTCTACTATTTTTGGATAGCCAAATTGCTTTGCTTATTTTTGGTCTCTTCCTTCTAGGAGGTACAAGGCTATTTAAAATATTCAGGAAAGTTGTACTGAATTCATTTACAGCATCATCTAAGGGGAGGATTTTTAGGAAGTTCCATTTAACAGATAATAGGATAGTAATTAACTTTTTCTGGGTTAAACTTGGAAAGGTTGTGTGTTGTTTTATAAACATGCTGTTTAACTGGATGCGTGAGATAGAGGGCATAGATCAAGGCTATTATTTATTTGACAATGGTATGCAGAATTTAGTTCCTGCAAGTTCAACCGCCCTGACCATGAAATAGAGAGAGAGAGACCCATGACCACAATATGACGCATTTTTTACTAAGGTCAGATTTATCAGGTGTGGGGGTGAGCATCAGTAGCATAGTTAGGGCAGGGCAAGACAGGCAACTGCCCTGACTGCAAACTGTTGCGGGAAGACAAGCCAATTCAGATTGCTCTTTAATGAATACCGGCTTTTAACAGCCAGTGTTACATTTATGGTCAGACATGATCACTGTAGTTTTCCCTTTCTGGTATAAACTGTAGCAAGTAGTTTGTTGCAGTTTAAAGCATTTATTCTTTCTTTCTTTTTTAAGATTAAAACCAGAGCACTGTTGTGCTCTGTACAGAGTATAAACTGTAGCAAAAGAAAAATGTTTTTTTTTTTAAAGTAAAAGTTGAACGCTGTAATGCTTCATGCGTGGGTAGGAGTGTAAATCGGGTATAGTCTGCAGGAAGCAAATTGGTATTCCTGCAACTTTGTAGAAGTTCAGTTAAAGAACTGAGGGGGGTGGGGAGCTGGTTCATTGAACCGACACAGTTTGCTGGTTGAGCCAGCTATGCCTCTATTGAACAATAATCCCTCCTTAAGGCATAACTTCAGCACCCACCTTCTGCATTCCCACAGAATGGAAGGGATAATGGGGAGGATTCCATCCAGTGGATTCATGTTTTGTGGTTACAGGTTCCTTTTAGTCTTCATATGAAACTTTGCCACTGGGACCATAAGTATGAAGGTAGGTAGGCATGCACCCCAATGCCCTCAGCATCTCTCTGGTTATCAGAAGAATTCTCTCTCTCTGCAAAATTGATAGTAGGAAGGAATTCAGGATGCATACCTTCTCTTGTGAGAGGAAGAGGATGTTCGTTGCTGTTTCTCAAACTGCTCTCAGACAGGTCTTGACAAAGACAGGGAATAGGTTTGATTGAGGCACTTGATGGCAGTGCCAACGTTGCAGATTATAAGAGATGGTTACAGTCAAAGATGTATTTAATTTCTCTTGGGACAGGGTATGAATCAAGCAGTTAGCCAAGTATTGGTAGGTGTGTAACCCTCTGTAGTTCAAAATGATAAAAGTTAGAAGCAAGCATTTGAAGAATACACTGGGAGCAGCATACAGCACAAACAGCAAGGAGGTGAACTGAATATTTTGGGATTCTGCAAAATCCCCTATTATTTTCTGTGGTCTTAGAAAACGGGCATACTAAAGTGTCTTTCATCCAAGGCGGCCACTATGGATTGTTGCATCAGAAAAAAGAAACAAAAATTAGAAAGCCAGCATCCTGAATGCCTTTACTCTTAAAAACTTACTAAGTGCACAGAAAGTCAGTATGACTGTTCAAGGCAGGTCTTTTCTTGGAACTAGGAATAGTCTAGCGTAAAATCCTTCATCCTCTGCTGATAAAGACGTGATCCAGTAATGGACCTGCTAGCACTACCTGCTTGGGGTGAAAAGGAAGAACCTCTTGAATTAAGGGTGGTTCCTGAACTCAGTTTTGTATTCTGACTAACATAGCTCGATCACCTGTGTCTCCATGATCAGAAGAATCTACAGACTTCCGCAAAAAACACAGTCTTCCTCTATTACGTTTGGGAGAAATACTCAGTGGTGTGGCGAACTTCCCAGGGAAGAAGCAGTCCATTGCCCCTAATACCACTCCTGACCTCCTCCACACTCTCCAAGTGCCCTTTTTAAAGACGTTAATTTGCTAAAACTGTTTGGCCCTGGCCTGCATCCCATAAAATGGCAATTACTTTGTGGGAAAGCTCCTGCTCTACTCTTGGACAGGAAAGTGAAGCAGCTATGTCTCTGTTAGGACTGCCTTTCCCCTCAGGATTTAAATATTTAATGAGAAAGCATGCCAAAATGCAAATATTCATCAAAGGGGCTTTAAGAATTTGTTGCTTTACTGCTTGCATGAAGATTGGATCCAGAATCAGGTATGTTGTCATAAAACAGTACCACAGTTAGCTGCCCTGAAAGGTGAATCTATGGCATCACATCTGCTCTCTGTGGCATGTTTGCCTACTATAAGTGAAGTCTGAATGTGCTTAGCAAATGCCATTCCTAAAAAGCGTATCTTTAATAAACTCTGTGATCTCCATTTGCTTCAGTATGCACTCAGTATTGCAACAGTTTGGTAATTAGCAGCCATAATGCTCAGAACAACAGAAATAAACACCTTCTTGCAAAATGATCCACTAGTCTACTCCTTGTTGTTTCAGACAATGGTACTGATGGGTGCCCATCTCTGGTACCCCCACAGAATCGGCACAGATAACATCTTAGCCCGCAATATGGCTTTTCTACAAATAATTTTGCCTTTTATTCTCTGTGGTAAAAATAACAAAGCTTTTGAGAACTAGGAATCTGGATCCAGGACACATTCTCTAAAGCATATTTAGAGGTCTGAAAGACAAGGGTATGGCAGCAGGTTTATATCTGTTGATGTTACAGGTGTATCTTGCAGGACCCTGATATTTACTTTGAACCCCACCTATTATGCTCTCACATGAAGTTTAGGGCTTCACAGATTTCCTTCGGAGGGTGCTCGGACAAAGGGTCTGCATCATCAGTGTGAGATGCAATAAAACAGTACATTTCAGGGGAACTTGCCTACGCGTAACTCTTCTTCACTGCCGTTCTGACATTCAAGATAAATAACCAGGCTATGGAGCCCCTTTACTCTCAGGCTGGGAAAGAGGAACATGAGGTACTAGGCTCGAATGCCCTTGACAGAGGGATGTTAACCTTTTGACAAGTGGCTGCATATTCCTCTGCAAAATTTCTATAACTGAAAAAGGCCCGAACAGACATTGGGGAAACATATATCTTGGAACAGGGATCCCCAGTTAAAAAAAATTAAAAAAAAAAGCTTCAAGTCAGGAGGACCTGGAAAATATGACTAAAATCAGAAAAAACCTCACTGGCTGTTGATCAGAAAACCACTGTACTATAACAGCAGGATTACACAGAGAATTACCTTCCCCTCATACCTGCACCCTGTGCTGCCAGTGGCAAACACCTGATCACTGGCATCTGGCTCTGATACAACAGTACTTTTTTTTTTTAATTTTGGGGAAGCCTAGCATAAGACCACAAACACTATACCAGTGTTAGCATCCAAAGGGGATTTGACAGATATGTACATAAAGCACTTAAATCAGGCGCTTACCCAACAATACTTCTTCAAAGATGAAGGCCAAAGGCCTCTGTGGGACTGACAGGGTCTCAATGGCTTTTGTATACCTCATGGTTCCTTATTCTTTCCATCTTACAGTGGCACTTTAAGCTTCTTTGTCCCTACAGGAGAAGATCCCTACTGTGCAAGTCAAAGATTTCACATCCTTTAGCTCAAGGGAGGGAGCTTCATAAAGCCTCTACAAGACTTGAAACTCTTGGCTCATGTTATTTTGGTTTTCTTTGTATTATATAAAAAGGTACTCTTTTTACCAAGTAGAAATGGGGTGATTATCTCTGAAACATAATAAGCAACAAAGGCGGAATGCCTTTGTTGGGATAGTTGACCACCCTGACACACCCATTTTCTTCCTTCCTCAGGAGCAATAGCCTTGGAAAAAGCCAAAGAAATGTTGAAAGAAAGTAGCAGCAATATTATGAACTTCGGTAAAAACAAATACAATATGCAACGGCAATACAAAAAAACAAACAAAAACAACCCCAAAACAAAACAAAAGGGTATTTATGACACTGGATATCATCTGCATAAGACTAATAAACTTACTACTAAACACGTTGATCAGGTGAAAAAAATTAAAACAGTTCTAGCTGCTTTTCTCTTTCCATCTAGAATTTAGCAGATTATCTCTGATGGGAGGTGAAAAGTATGCTCAGGGAAGGTCCTAAGCTCTGAAAAATCAAGCCTGATGGGCAGACATACACTCTAATGTAATTCTCAGCAGGAATAATATTGCAGCAGTAATCCCTTTCACCCTTTAGAGTCTCAACCAGGAATCTGGGAAAAACTCCATTAACAGTTGTTAATCCTAAGAGGAGAGACGATAACAAGAAATGTTGATATCCCCTTTAGAATGAGGAGCCACCTATGAGCACAAACAGTAGTTGGCATTCTGGCCATCCATGCCCTTTCAAACAGCATAAGTAAGCTCATCTGAATTGCAACTGTTCTGAACTTCTGACCTTAAGATGCTTCTTGAGTTCAGAAAAACCTAGATTGTGGCTTCATATAGAAAAAACAATGAATAACATCCTTTCACTTTGTACTGAGAAGGAATGCACTTAATTTTTCTTAACATTCTAGGCAAGAAATACAAATTAGCACAACACAATGATATCCATATCTATGGGGGCATTTTATAATGAAATACCGACAGTGAAGAAATGTGATGAAATGCTCAAGATAACACAGGTAAATTATAATAACTGTCCTAAAAATGAGGGATCATCTCTTGTTAGATTTAGTGAACAGAATAACGGCTCTATATAGTTAGTAAACAAAATAACGGCTATAAAATGTTTATACTTCCAGAGATTTTTGGTGGCAGGCCCTGTTATTTGATCCTGGTGAAAAACAGTGGACCATCACTGAAAGAGGAGTCAACAGGTTTATCACGGGACACAAAAAAGCAAGGGTGGCCTGTAAAAAAAAAATGTTTTACCAATAGAATAATGTGGGGTTGGCACTCCCAAACCAAGGGAAATATAAAGCCACACAGCTAGCCAGGGTTAACTTATTACAAGACACCAGTTACGACATGAGATGGAAGCAGCTAGTCCTGGAGAGTGTGTGTGTGGTGTGTGTGAGGACACTAGGGTAGAAAGACTGATTACCTAAGCCTCACTGCCTGGAAGAAATGAGATGGGGGTAGAAAACCATGAGGGAAAGATGTTAATCTTCTCAAAGGACTGTAGGAAAAATCATTTTTGAGAACTGGAAACTGGAACTACTCTCTATAGAAAGGGACACTAAAAGCAGCCAAATTAACCTCTTGGTAAGGGACTGGTTTATGAAAAAAGAGACAGCCCATCTTTTGGGAACAATTACGGCATGGGGACCAGGTGATAAATTGGGATACGGCCAAGAGGACCTTACACCACCAGGAAGGGGGCAATCTACTATGCACCACACTGCTATTATTATTGAATAAAGAAGAGAGAATCTTACAGCAAAAAGTGAAAAATATGACTGAAGTGGTAAAGATATTGATAAAATCTAGGTCTAACAATGCCAGCACCAAGAAACTATTAAGACCTACCACATAATGTTAAGGGGTAAGGAAGGAAAACAGATGAAATGGAGAAGGAATGGGAAAGGCATTTGGGAATTCAGCCAAACAAATAATTTCAGGAGATTTTGTATTAAAAAAAAGTGTTAATAAATACAGAAAAAAGTCCATATCTTTGGTTGGAAATATCTGCACAAATATTTTTACACATTAGAGAGACTCCTCAAAATGCACCCAGAGGTTAGTCTTCTTTTGTTGGAATTGTAGTATGGAGTCTAGATTTGACTAGAATCACATTTTTTTGGGAATGTCCAAAATTAGATGGGTTCATAGATGATTTAGAAAGACTTGTGCATGTAATAAGCAGCAGCAACTGGTGTTTTAAGAAGGAAAACAAGCTTTGGAGTACGTATAACTGGGTGAAAATTCAACCACAAACACCAAACTATTGGCAAGTTTGATATTGTTGGTCTAAGAAAGGTGAGAACTAGAGGGTGGAGAAAAGATATGACTTAGCTGAAAGAGGGCATGGAAACTATGATAAAGCTAAGGGAGCTACTGTTAAACAAGGAATGAGTCAAGGTAAACACACTGCACAAATAAACGGTCACAATGAATCTTAGTAGAGGAGAGCATGCTACAAAAAGGTGCATGCAAGAGGAGGTACATACAGCTGGATTTGTCCTAAGGGACTACTCTGGTAAGTTAAAATCTTTTCAACAGAAGTTGAATTTATGGTGAGACAATAAAAAAATGGGGCAGCACAGTGGCACTGCAGTTAGTGTTGATACCTCATCGCAAGAGGTCCCGTTGTTTGATTCTCAGCAGGGTGCCTTCTATGCAGAGTCTGCATGCCCTCCGTGCTCATGTGGGTTTCCTCCTGGTAGCCCGGTTTCCTACTACATTCCAAAGACATGCAGTATGTGGACTGGATAACTGGCCCAACGTGCGAGTGTGTGCTGTGGAAGAACTACCATGGCAGGGCTTGCCACCTGGTGGTGTAAACCCTGGCTCTAGATGACTGTCACTACTGAAGTGACACCCCGACCCCATATGCGGAAAAGGGGGTTACAGGGTTATGGATGAATGGAATTAAAAAAATGGATTGCTAAACCTTAAGTGATAAATGGTCATATTGATTATTTTTATCTGACACCCCAATCTGAGGTGATAAAGGGGGTTATGGATGAATTTGGGCAAGAATTTTATGTTCTGGAATGTACATGTGTGTGCATGTGTACACATTCACCCTTATGCTGCAGTATTACAACTCTTCTGTTACTATAACAAATTTAATTGCAGTTGCACTATGTGATTTGCAGGTTTGAAGTGAATGTAATAAAACTTTTGTTATACAACAAACATTCTAACCAAAAAGAGACCCTAAGCATAAATGACTTGTAAGACTTTGGAACCGATTACCAGCATGGGATAAATTAAATTGCATCCTATAGCCTTGACTCTAGCAAACGTCTTATATTGCTGTTACAGTGTGCAATCTCTAAATCATCTTTACAACCTCCCTTTGTTCATTTTAAATCAAAATACAAAATTGTGGTTGGGAGTTGAAAAACTTGAATTCAACTGTGCTTCTTTATCTAAAAGTCTGACAAGTAATGATCCTGTAAAACACTTTGTCATTTTCTGATAATCACACCTCACTAAGGCAAACATACTTTCTGGCCACAAAATTAACATTTTATCAAAATTATTGTGCCAACCTCAGAAAAGCAAACTAAAAAAAATGAAAAATGTTTTGTTATCCAGGACTTTTAAGACAAACCCATATCTTAAGAAAGCCACTTACTTCAGTGTATACTTAATGGGGGATTACTTCTGGTACACAATTTCATATTATTATAAAGGAGAGAATTGACATTAATAAAACGCTAACCAAATGATCAAACACCACCAAGAAATGAAAAGTTCCAATGCAGCATCCATGCAAAAGAACAGATCAAACAAACTGCAAAGCCATTACAGACCCCACCCTTCATTTCCTGTATTTTTACAAGTCAAATATCTCCACTAATATCAGAACCAGAGGCTTAAATCTCTATCAAAGCATAAAGGTAAAAGAGAGAGAAAGACATTTATTACAGAACACCTTCCCAACCTCTGGAACAAACTTCCTCTGCAAGTTAGACAAAGTGACACCCCTAGTATCCTTTGAACAAACCTGGATGAGTACCCTAAAATTTATCCCAGGGCTGACCTGCTTTGCCCTTCACTAGAAAAGGGTACAGCATAGGGGTTAAGTATTCGTAAGATATAAACGGTCCTGTAGTCCTATACTTGACTCCAATATGCTCATTTTTAAAATAATATTACATTAGCAGCTTATAACAAGAAACACTAAAATAATCAAGTAGTCCAGTACTCATACAAATTTCACATTATTAAAGGACATCTGCTAAGAGAACATTAATGTCAAACATAATTAAATCAGCCTTGGAGTAAAGTTCCCTTTAGACTTTCTGGAAAAAGAAAACAGAATAAAGTGTACAAATACTTGTCTCTTTAGACAAGTACTAGAGTCAGACATTGTGGTTATCAAATGCTGATAAATATACTAACAGAGTCAAGAAAAAATGTTGTAATCCTCAATCCTTGCCATGGAAACATCTACATGAAACTGTTAAGGAATGGTATTAAAATGATTTCTACTCACCCAGTGCTACGGAAATACTGCTTCATAAGAAACAGTTTAGAAAAAATGAATTACACTATGAAGTCCTGCCGGACGAAAATACAATCTACACTCTTTTCTGTAATATCAGTGTACAGCCAGAGATCAATGGGCAATGACACAGATACTTCAAGTTTTCAATGAATGTCTTGGCAGAGGACTTCAAGACATTTGACTGGGCATTATCAGCTTTTAATACTCATACATATGGATTTATTACAAAGACCAGATGGATTATGTATTACCCATTTTATCTAAAAACATTGTGAAGCTGTTATGTGGCTGCCAACCACACCGGTTCCAAGGAAGCGGATTTAGAAAGAGCATATGAACTAAGCACATACCAAAATTATTCTATTTTCACTTCCAGAATAAACTCCATCCAATTTAGTAAGTGAATGAACTTCAGCTTTGTCCAAATGCATTTTAGTAAAACAGAAACAGTTCTTGCTCATTCTTCTTCCCCTTACTGACCTCAAATACAGCTTGTAGATGCTCTTAGGACTGAGGCTCTTAGTTTAATGTCTAGCACATGTGAAATGATCTTTGTAAAAACTTGGCAAAGATCTACTAAAATTCATATTAAAACTTTGACTGGCAAGCTTAGAATAAGTTTAAGAATTAAATAGATACATGCATTCTGTCCCACAAGCATATCAAAGTACAAATCTGTTATGTTCCATGCTTGAGTAAAGATTAAAGCAATGGATGATATGAGGAAGAATGACCAAGCAGTCACAACAGTGGCTGATACATGGTCTAAGCCATTTCAAATCAAATTTCAGTAAAAGTTTGGCTCAACTTTTTTCATTGAAAAGAACAGGATTCAAATTACTTTTCGAGCACCTGAGGGAGGTGGCACAGTATGATAACAGAATGCTGCTGCTGCTGCTGCCATGATGTCCATCCTAGGAATCAGGAAGAGGCTCTGTTACTGCAAAGATAACACCTAGTAAGCGGCTCTACTACTGCAAAGACGACACCTAGTTGGAGCACTATATGATGTGTTTGGGAGAATGAGCCTGCTGAGTTCATACTGTCATGATGCATCGTTAGAGGTAGCTGAACTAAATTCAGCATGCAGAGGCATACTTCCCCTTGGGTGACAGAAATGGAGTAAGCATGGAGGAGCTGCTAAGGAGTGGGGTGCTCCCAAGAGTTTGAGGTTAAGCCACCTCTCCAGACAGTAAGCTGGCCCACTACCACTCAACTCTCACCAGGATACAGAAGGGATGATTAAGACATACAGGCAGGAATGAGCAGGTCACAGCGATCTCACCTAGCCTGGGAATGTTCAGCCTCTCGAAATGAATATGCTGACTGGAAGCCAGTAGTTGAGCCACTGAGCAAAGTAGTGGTGTGTGTGTGTCACAAAAAAAAAAATACTCAGATTACTTTTGTCCTTACCTGCTCATCTGAACTCATTTTTATATTCTCCCACAGGGATTTATTCACATCTACTAAATACTTATCCATATCTTTCAATCGAAGTTTCAGTCTGAAACAGAAAATTAAGTTTCGATAAGTTAAAAGTTCAGGTGAAATCAGTAGAAATGCATGTAAAGAATTCAGGGTTAAAAACCTTCGGGGGGAGGAACAATACTGCAACATAGTCTCATATTCATTCTATAATTTCAAACACGTAATGTTTTCAAAGCAGATTACCAATACTATCTAAGTCATACAAGATAGCAGCCACCTTTCAAACCTGCAAGCTGAAAGACTACTACGGTAGAGAAGGCTGCAAAAACAGATTTTGGGATGCAAAAATACAAGCAGCACAAGATATTAAAATAAATCATCCTCAAATCTCCATAAACAAACTACTGTAGTAATTATACTACATATTAGCTTAATGAAATTACAAGCCTCAGTTTTTTAAATCCTCTGCGAGATCATGGAAGCTCTGTACTGCATTTTTAAAAATGTGTGTGAATATATATATATATATATTTAGAAGTTATGTACTTACCATAACATTCCATCTGAGTAGGTGGATTCATTTGTCTGCAACCTGTGGGTATGGATCCGATATCGGATCCGAACCGGCATGGTTTATCCAGCTATGGATCCGAGCTCCTAGCTCCTCCCCTCACCCATAATGCCCTGCTCTCCCTACATGACCTCAGATCGAGTTTGCCCTGCACCAACTACCCTAATAAAGGGTAACATCCTATGCAGGAAACTAACAAGGCCAGGGGGATAGGAGGGCGGGATGGTTGCAGACAAATGAATCCACCTACTCAGATGGAACGTTATGCTAAGTACATAACTTCTAAATCTGAAGTAGGAGAATTCATTTCTTAGCAACCTGTGGGACAGAGTCCCCAGCTACCTGAATCTTGGGCGGCCATCATGGAAGGATATTCCAGAGCACCGCGGAGCCAAAGGATGCTCTACCTCTAGACGTGATGTCCAGCTTGTAATGAGAAATAAAGGTATGAGATGAAGCCCAAGTGGCTGCTGAACAAATGTCATCCAGAGGAACCCTAGACTTAAAGGCCACTGAAGTAGAGACAGACCGAGTCGAATGAGCATGGACTCCCTCCGGTGCGGGCCTCCCAGAAGCTTGGTAAGCTAACAGAATACACTGAGAAATCCAGCGTGACAAGGAAACTTTGGAAATTGGCTTACCCAGATTGAATTTGGCAAAGGAAATGAACAATTGGTCGGATTGCCTATGACCAGCTGTCCTGTTAAGATAAAAATGAAGCTGCCTGTGAACATCCAAGGAATGCAGCTTGTATTCACCTTTGTTCTGATACTTAGGAAAGAAAAAGTACAGTTGTGTACACCTACCATAAATGTAGATGTTCGAGTGTCTTCACTGTTGCAGTCATAACTGTAGGGTGCTCCTGCCGGCAGGCAGCCCGAGGTCGGCCAGAATCCCAAAGTCTGGGTCCGGCGTCGGCTGTACAAGCTAGTACCCTGACGTCAGTACGCTCTGGTACATAGCCCTCAGCCGACGCCATCTTCTCCAGCCTTTCTTGCCCTAGATGTCAGAAGTCCCAGTAAATCAGAAATGAATCCAACAAGGAAACACAAATACACCACAAATAAGAGAAAAAGAGGGGATAGGAGGGAGGGAAACCCCGACTGCAACAGTGAAGACACTCGAACATCGACATTTATGGTAGGTGTACACAACTGTACTATGTTCTTCGTGTTTCACTGTTGCAGTCATAACTGTAGGGTGGAATCCCAAAGCAGTGAAAAAGGGGAGGAGGCTTAGACAAAAGAAGGGGCAGCAAGAAGGCCCTGCAAAACAGCAGAGGCAAAACCTGCCCTGGTCTTAGAATACAGAGGGAGATTGTAGTGCTTGGAAAAAGTATGCACAGAACTCCAAGTGGCAGCTTCCAAGATATCCTTGGTAGGAACTCCTCTGAGAAAAGCTGTAGAAGTGGCAGCTGCTCTAGTAGAATGACTTCTCACAGTACCTGGAAACTGTTTCCCATGATGAGTGTAACAAAATCTGATTCCATAAGCAATCCATTTGGAAATAGTTTGTTTTGAAATAGCTTTTCCAAGAGAACTGGAGGCAAAAGAAACAATTGATTAGATTTTCTAAACTCTTTAGTCTTGTCCAGGTAAAATCGTAACTGTCTGTGCACATCCAATGAATGCAAAATCCTTTCCCCTTTATTTTGAGGATTAGGAAAGAAAGTAGGAAGGTGAATTGTCTGATTTAAAGCCACTTTCGAAATCACCTTAGGCATGAAAGTAGGATTAGTCCTCAAGGATACTCTGTCCTGGTGGAAAATAAGGTATGGTTCCACATCCATGAGAGCTTGCAACTCTGAGACCCTTCTGGCAGAAGTCAATGCTAACAAAAGAACTGTCTTCCAAGATAAAAACTTAATATCTGAAGATGCAGCAGGCTCAAAAGGAGGCAAAGTAAGTTTTTCTAAAACATAATTAAGATCCCAAGCAGGAACAGGAGGGGTCCTGGGAGGTCTTAAATTCTTGGCCCCTCTCAAGAATGGTCTCACCAAAGGATGAGAAAAAACAGGAGGATCAGAATTGAAATGAGCAGAAATAGCAGAAGCATGAATCTTAATGGAAGAAAAGGAAAGTCCTTTAGACAAAAGATCCGAAAGGTAAAGCAAAATAGAAGAGAGATCAGGCACCAGAGGGTCCGAGCCTCGGTCCTGCATCCAAATACAAAACCTCTTCCATTTAGAGGCATAGGATTTCCTAGTGCTAGGCCGTCTAGCTTCCAGAAGAACATCCAAAATTTGTTTGCGAAAGGCTAGAAGAAATCGAATTCCTTTGAAAAGCCAAGCTGCCAGGCAAAGGGTCTTGAGATTGGAATGTAGTAACCGACCCTGATGCTGGGACAGAAGAGAAGGGTTCAGAGGGAGAATCCAAGGAGGCTCCAAGAACAGGTGCTTTAAAGTTGGATACCAAAACTGTCGAGGCCAATTTGGAGCAATCAAGATGAGGAACTTGGGCTTGTCCTGTTTTATCTTCAGTAATACCCGAGGTAGTAGAGGAAGAGGAGGGAAGGCATATCCCGAAAGGCTTCTCCAGCTGAAGGACAGGGCATCCACTTTCCAAGCTGTTTTGTGGAAGGACCTGGTGCAAAAGCGCGGCAGCTGATGATTGAGATGGGATGCAAACAGATCTATCTGGGGACATCCCCAAACTGCAGTAATCCTGTTGAATAAGTTGGTGTCTAGCATCCATTCGTGAGGATCTGAAATGTTTCTGCTCAGGCTGTCTGCTAAGAGATTCTGTTCTCCTGGAATGAATTGAGCCTGGAGATGTAGATTCAGATTTAGAGCTGTGTCCCATAAAGCCATAGCTAGTCTGCAAAGGGGGTACGAATGAGAACCCCCCTGCTTGTTTATGTACCACATGACTGTGGTGTTGTCTGTGCGAATTAGCAGAGGCCCTGGTTGCAAGAAATTCTTGAAGGCTAGAAGAGCATTTTGAACTGCCAACATTTCCTTCAGATTGATGTGCCAGTGAAGATGGTCCTTTGTCCAGGTTCCCTGCTGGCAACTGTCTAGAAAGTGTGCTCCCCAAGCATAATCCGAGGCGTCCGTGGTTATGATTTGAGAAGGTTGAGGTAGACGAAAAGGCTTTCCTTCGTTTAAAGCACACACCCTGGACCACCAGAGGAACTCCTTCTGGAGGCAGGGAACAGAGGAATCAGAATGTCCAGATCGTGGTAATGCTGTGACCATACACTTTTCAGATACCATTGAAGCTTTCTCATATGAAGCCTTGCATTTGGAATCAACAGAATGCAGGAAGCCATGTAGCCCAGAGCCTGCAGGAATTTCCTTGCAGTGAGCTGAGATAGAGTTGCCAAGGTGTTGAAAATTGAAGCCAGCTGTGATTGTTTTTCTGGAGTGAGGAAGGCCCTTTGTAAGGTCGTATTTAAGAGGGCTCCCAAGAACACCATTTGTTGAGAAGGGATCAAATGCGACTTTTTTGTGTTCACTGAGAATCCCAGAAGGAAGAGAAGACGAACAAATTCCAGATGTTGAAGTAGAAGATCCTTGCTGTCTGCCTGAATAAGGCAGTCGTCCAAATAGGGGTAAATCTGAATCCCCTGAAGTCTGCAATAAGCCACTACTGGTGCCAAGCACTTGGTAAAGACTCTGGGCGCAGTAGATAAACCAAAGGGCAGTACAGAGAATTGAAAGGGTCTCGAACCTGCCTTGAATCTGAGGAATTTCCTGCGTTCCTGCCTGATGGGAATGTGTAAGTAGGCTTCCTTTAAATCCAATGTCACCATCCAGGCGTCCTGAGAGAGCATTGGAATTAGTTGCTGCAGAGTAAGCTTCTTGAATTTTGGAATTTCTTCTTTGATAAGATCGCGCTGCATCCTAATGGCATGTGCCAAATAGTTGAGCGCCCTCACTGAGAAGGTCGCTGAACTAAACATTCGCTTCCCCAAATGGTCCATCATCCGAGACTCCTTGCTCGGGGGATGGACTGAGGGACTCTCCTGAGCAAGTTCCCTCTTAGTGGCTGCTGCTGACAACATGGCATCTACAGAGGGTCCCTTGCTCCAGTGGGCACGGTCAGCAGGGGGGCTAAGAATCCTGTCTGGCCTCTTGGGGATTGGCTCCACGGTGTCCGGTTCCTTCCACGCTCTGGTGGTAATAAGGTCCACCAGGGGGTCGGCAGGAGGGGACACCCAAGAGGTAGACGGGCCCGCTTCAAATGCCTCCAAGAACACGGACTCGTCCGAGAAAGACTTTGGGGCAGACCACCCACCTCTTATACGTAACATTTCCATGATGTCTCCAAAGGAGACATCCTCAGGGGGTGATCTTGGGGAGCCTTCCCCTTCCTCCAAGTCCGTGTCTTCAGTTAAAGACTCGGGGGAGTCTATGTGCCTCCTCTTAAACGTGTGCTTGCGAGGTGCTTCCTCGGGGGGGCTGTCCAAGGAGCCCTCGCCAGCGGTGTCCAGTTCCAAACGAACTGCTTGGGGCAGTGAAACGGGCTGTCCCAGTGGCCGGGTGATGGAAGCCTGACCCAGAGCAGATGGAGTGCGGGACGGAGCCGAAGCAAGGGCCGGGGGTCCGGATACCCTCAACAGAGCTCTCTCCACTACATCAAAAGCCGAGGGGGAGCCAGTCTCGACCAAAGGATCTGAAAGTCGGCTCCTCCTCAGATCCGAGGAGTGGATCGGAGCCGGCGCCGAGCCCTTCAGATCCGAGGGACCAGTGCGCTCTGACACAGACGGCGCCGAAGGCACACTGAGTCCCTCGGATCCGAAGCTCGGGCCAAGGCTCCGAGAAGTTGGATCCGACAAACTCGAGGGCAGGGTCGGATCCAAAGTACCCAGTACTGTCGGCGCCGACCCACCCCTGGCTCCGAAGCTGCCCGGCTCAGAGCGCTCCGAGCCCGGGTAGCGGGTCGGAGAAGGAGCTATGGGCTTGAAAAATGGGGTCGAGCTCCCCCCCTGGCAGGAGCACTCCCATCTGCATCTGGGCCTGGATGAACCTTCGCATCATCCGGTCCAGATCAGCATCAGAGAAGCTGTATCTACCTCGATGAGGCTACCGAGGTAGGCCTTGAGTGCCGCCCCGATAGCCTCGAAGGAGGTCGGGTCTCCTCCTCCTCAGGCCCCGGTGAAAAACATGGGGACCGGAGCCGAGGAGGAGGAGAGCCAGCAGCCAGAGAGGCCGGAGGAGAAGCCCGCTTAGCCGGTGGGGCCGAGATGGAGGTCTCGGCCAGCCGCTTGTGGTGCTTCTCTCTCCGGTCCTTCTTCCTGGCTTCCCTCTCCTCCGAACCCGTAGAGGGAGTTTGAATCCTGGGAGGAGGAGGGGGAGCAGGCAAGGCAGTAACCGCTGAAGCAGTCACTACTAACGGGGCGGGGGCCGAAGCAGAGTCCGGAGGTAAGAGACCCGCCAAGACCAGCTTCGACCTCCGCTCCTTCAATGCCCTGGGGTCGAACCCTGCACAGATTGAACACCCAGAAGTGAGGTGTTCAACCCCAAGGCGTCGAACGCACAGAGTGTGGCCATCAGCAGGGGATAGCTTATGGCCACACTCGGAGCATTTTGAGAAGATTGCCTTTGGGGCCTCAGACATACATAGGTTCATAGGTTCATAGATTAGTACTAAGTTAACTGCCCTTGTGAGCCATTTTAAGCCTAGCCAATTATCCCTTG
>NC_056737.1:454628581-454634984 GCF_019279795.1 Protopterus annectens | reverse complement strand
GGGAAAAATTTGTTAAAATTGCTTTTTAAAAAAAAATAACATTGAAAAATCCAAAATTTGGAAGGTTGTATAATGAAATTGACACAGTGTAAAACACATATTAATGGGATAGTATAAGCAATAACAGAAGGATGCTCAGTGTTACATACATCATAATGGAGCGATATGACTTTAAGGGCTGCAATTTGTGTTTGGCACCAAAAAATTCATTTAAACACTGGAACACAAGAGCACTTTTGTTCTGAGGAAGCCTACATAGTGTAGGTGAAAGTGCTTAACATCTTTTTAAAATCTGAATGTCTCTAATTCAAGAAGTAATTATTTTGTTACATTTTGTTATTCTTTCTGGACAATTTACAGTTAGAATAACAGTGAGTTGTATCGTAATAAAATCTTTTTATCTGGAGCCTGCACTGCGTTTCCTCTGTGCTTTTCGTTGTTTTACAGAGAAGATAGCGTGGTTGTAGGACTCAACATAATAAAAAAAAATATATATATATATATATATATATATATATATATATATATATATATATATAGCAAACTTGTTTGTCGCCTACTGGGAGAAAACATTTTTGTTTAACTACCCAGTTTTTCAGCAATGTTCAAAATTTTATACTCGTTTTTTAGATGATGTTTTCATCTTGATAAAAGGCGGTGAGGATGTAGTAAATTATCTCATTTCTAAAATTTACGTACCACTTCTCAACTAGTCAGATTGACTACCTGGATGTGGAGATAGTCAAGGACACAGACAACAACAGGTTTCGGTCCTCTATCTTCAGGAAACCAACTTATTGCAATTCTTTTTTGCATTTTTCAAGCTGTCACCCATGGAAACAAAAACGGTCCATTGTCAAGGGACAACTGGTTAGGGCTGCCCGAATGTGCAGCACAGCCGAGGCTTTCGAACATGAGTGTTTTCTCTTGAAGGACTTGTTCTTGAACCGTGGGTATCCTGAAGATATGATGGATGCCTTGATAGCCGAAGTGTCCTGTAAGAGGACTAACGGTATATACCAACCACTGCTTTCTCGTTGTGAACAGACCTCATCATGTTTTAGTGATGATAGGGTTGAAGTGGTTGTTAGTGATTCTCCCCCATCAAATCCTCAACCTGTTGTGACTACAAATGACATTAATTTCTCGACTAGTTTTATTACAAACTTATAATAAAAATTCTGAGAACCTTTGTTCCATTGTTCGTAAAAATTGGTATTTCATTACTTGTTCAGGTTTACAAGAGAGACTAGGGATGTTCCCCTCTATCGTTTATAAAAGAGGAAGTAACCTTAAGGAACTCCTTCAGAGGAATAAGGTTGCTGATTTTTTCTCTAGACAAAAAGGTACATATTCTTGTGGTTGTTGTAACTGGTGTAAATTCCTTCGGATGGGGAACTCGTTTTCCATTAGGAATAAGAAATATTTTATCAACCACAAAGTTAATTGTAACACAAGATCTATTGTGTATGTAGCCTTTTGTGACTGCTGTCCTGCGTATTATGTTGGGAAAACGGATCACAGGTTTCGCGACCGTATATGCCAACATATTTATGCTATAAAAAATAAAAAAAGCGAGAATGCTTTATCTAAACATATAATGAGTAACGCAGGACACATTTTTCACTTTATGGCTATTGACCATATTCCAGTGGATATTAGAGGTGGTCCTCAATCGTTAATTTTAGAAACTCGGGAACTTGAATGGCAGATCCTGTTGGATGCCTTTTCAGTTCCCGGTTTGAATGAGAATTGCAACATTTCTTCTGTGTTGAAATACAGGAGTTACCTAAGGTGATTTATATCTTTATTGTTTAAGTTTAATTGTAAAATATTTCCCTTGCCATCTCTGTAAAAGTGAATTGGTTTTAGATTATTTGGATTTTCTCATTGGTTTAATACTTGTGTTGTAGACTTGCAAGGAACCACCACGAACCACCATGAACAAAAAACGATTTATTGGAAAAGAGAACAAGCGCTTTCACGCACTGACCTAGTGCGCTTCCTCAGGTTACATTACAGAAGGTTAAGCCTTGTCTTTATATCCAAGCTATCCGCCCTAATTAAACAATTAAATCAAGCAATTAAATATATTTGTCAGTATTTAAAAGGATAGCCAGGTTTTTTTAAAACCATCAGTGTTGTTCTTAGTTCTTAGTAGTGCTTAAACGAATAACATTTAATGTTAGATATACACATATAGTACTTTAAAAACAAACCTTATAGTCTCTATATCATTTGATTAGTGCATATTATTAAAAATTCATAAGGCCATATGTGTTGAGACAACAGCCTAATTGCATACAAAACCATTTGCAAGAAGTTACGCATATATAAATAAATAACAACAATTCATGTGCAATGTGCAAAAATGCAGAATATCAATTGGTCATAGACTACATGGTAAATGAACCAAAACTGGCATAAAATATTGCACAAAAATATAAGTAGATGGTATAAAATTAGAAGTTATGTACCTACCATAACGTTCCATGTTAGTTGTCTTCTCTCGCCTTCTTTCTTGCTGGATGGGTTCAGAGCCGATCCTCGGCTCCGACTCGGCACTTGCTTTAGCTCGAGAACTCCTTTTACCAGCTCGAGGCAACCCTATATCCCATGATGCAAGGCGGAACTACCTCAGATCTCGTTTGGTAGCTAACTTACCCTGCTAAAGACTATCCTAAAAGAATTAGGAACCATGGTTCCTAAAAGAAATCCTCCTAACAACGTACCGGAGGAAACAATCTAATAGGAACTCTCCAAGATCTGTCCAGGCCAGGGGGAAGGAGGGAGGGACGCAAGAAAGAAGGCGAGAGAAGACAACTAACATGGAACATTATGGTAGGTACATAAATTCTAAATGTTAAGTTGTCAATCTCGCCTTCATTCTTGCTGGATGGGACCGCGTCCCTAGCACCTGTATCCCGGGTGGCTCAATGGAACAGACTCTTGAGAACTGTGGAACCAAAACTGGCCTTATCTCTAGAGGCCAAGTCCAACTTGTAATGAGAAACAAAGGTATGAGGCATGGCCCAAGTAGCTGCTGCACAAATGGTATCAATGGGTAGTCTATCCTGAAAAGCTGCAGAAGTGGATAGACTCCTGGTTGAGTGTGCTTTAGGCTTAGAAGATAGCTGTTTGCCCCTGAGAGAGTATACATAGGAAATAGTGGAAACCAACCATCTGGATAAGGTCACTTTAGATACTGGAAGACCTATCCTGTTTTCTGCATAGGAGACAAATAATTGGTCCGATTTTCTGAATTGTTTAGTTCTATGCAAATAGTACCTGAGCTGACGATGGACATCCAAAAAATGCAGTTTCTGTTCAGCTCTGTCGGAATAGTTTGGGAAAAAGACTGGTAGGTCTATAGATTGGTTAATGTTGGTTTGAGATACGACTTTGGGAAGAAAGGAAGGGTTAGTTCTTAATGATACCCTGTCCTTATGAAAAACCAAATAAGGGGAATGAATGCAGAGAGCTTGAATCTCGGAACCCTTCTTGCAGAAGTGACAGCCAGTAAAAATATAGTTTTCCAGGTCAATAACTTCAAAGAACATGAAGCAGACGGTTCGAAGGGAGGCAGTATCAAGGATGCCAACATTAAGTTCAGATCCCATTGTGGAGGAGGATGCTTTATAGGTGGTTTTAGGAGGAAAACTCCTCTGAGAAAGGCCTTGCATAACCTATGAGACATAATGTTATTGTCATGCAGGCCAACATGATACTTAGAAATAGCAGCCAGTGTTACTTTGACTGTAGATGACGAGGATCCTGAATGAAAAACCTCCGCCAGGAAATCTAAAACCGAATGTACAGGAGCAGTAAAGGGGTCAATATTTCTGGAATTCGCCCAAATAGAAAAACGTCGCCACTTGCTAGCATATACAGTCCTAGTGGACGACTTCAAGGAAGAGACTAAAATGTCTCTGACTGAGTCCGAAATCATCGGTAGCCTGGCTAGGGTAGGAAGTGGAGCAACCAAGCAGTGAGGTTGAGAGAATGAATGGCCCGGTGCTGCTGACCCGATTGGTGGATCAAGAGATCCGAACTGGGTCCAGATGCCAGGGCTGCACCAGAAGATGACGATGCAGAGACGGAAACCAAATTTGTCGAGGCCAATATGGGGCAATGAGGATCAACTTGGCTCTCAAAACGGTGGCTTTCTGAATGACTTGTGGAATCAAGGGAAAAGGAGGAAAAGCATAGAAGTCCCCGGGCCAATCCTGGGTTAGAGAGTCTCTCAGAGGTTGGCCTGGAAGGGGAAAGAGAGTGAAGAAATCGGAGCACTTGTTGTTTTGAGGAGTAGCAAAAAGATCGCAACAAGGAGTGCCCCACTTCAGAAAAATCTGATCCACTACAGATTGATTGAGAGACCACTCGTGAGGCATCAGAATGGATCTGCTCAGCCTGTCCGCTAATAGGTTGGACCTGCCGGGGATGTGCGTTGCTATCAGAAACTGCTGAGAAGAGATCGCCCACTGCCAAAGTCTGAGAGCTTCTCGACATAACGGATAGGACCTGGTCCCGCCCTGCTTGTTGATGTACCAGACTACGGACATGTTGTCCGTCTGTACTGGAATAGTCCCCGTGGGAAGAAAGTCGTTGAGGGCTTGCAACGTTAAAAGCACTGCTCTCATCTCCAGGACATTTATGTGCAGATGGTATTCTATGGGTTGCCACGTCCCGTGGACCATCCTGCCCTGATAATGCCCCCCCCCACCCGATCAGAGAGGCATCCGTAGTGACCGTGGCAACTGGAGGAGGGGGAATAAAGGGTCGGCCCTGATGAAGAAGAGGGGAAGATATCCACCAGTTCAGATGAGCTCGGCACGACTGTGTTACCAAGATTTCGTGCCTCATCGGGAGACTGTGGTACGACCACTATGTGAATAGCATCCACTGCAGAAGACGCATGTGGAAGCGAGCCAGTGGTAGAAGAACAATGGCCGCAGCCATAAGACCTAGAACCTTCAGTATAAATCTGGCTTTGATCTTGTTGCTTTGCAAAAGAAGCCGAACAAATTTTTGGATGTCCAGAATTCTTTGATCTGTTAGTCTGGCTAACATTTTGACGGTGTTTAATTCTGCGCCTATAAAGGTGATAGATTGGCAAGGCAGCAGAGAAGATTTTTCGAAGTTTACTGAAATTCCCAAACTCCTGCAAAGCTGTAGAGTGTAGTCTCTGGACTGAAGGAGCTGACACTTGGTGGTGGCGGAGAGGAGCCAGTCGTCCAAATAGGGAAACACCTGGAATCCTCGACGTCTCAGATGAGCTGTGACCACTGCCATGCATTTGGTAAACACTCTGGGGGCTGAAGTGAGGCCAAAGGGCAGGGCTCTGAATTGGTAATGACTGGTCCTTGGCGAGCGGAGAAACCTTCTGGAGCGTCTGTGAATCTTTATGTGATAGTACACATCCTGAAGGTCTATAGAGCACATCCAGTTGTCCTTGCCCAGAAAGGGCAGAATGGACTGAAGCGTGACCATGAATCTTGCCTTCTTGACAAATCTGTTCAGATTGCTCAGGTCTAATATTGGTCTCCAATCTCCCGTCCTTTTGGGGACCAAAAAGAATCTGGAGTAGATGCCGGATCCTACCTGGTCTGCTGGCACAGTCTGGATGGCTCTTTTTTCTAGGAGCTTTGAAACCTCCTGTTCTGCCAAATCCCTTTGACCGGGTGAGATGTCTGGAAGGGATTGTAGAGGCAGGAAACCTTTGAAGGGGATTTTGTAACCCTCGGATATAATCTACTGTACCCACATCTCTTGAGATAGGGATTGCCAGGCTACTGGGTACAGCGAAATCCTTCCCCCGACTGCCTCCAAGGGTGGACAGTCGGGCAACACCTCAGGGATGCTGAAAGGGCTTCTCAGGAAGAGACTCCCTGTTGCCCTGGTTCTGAGGACCCCCCCTGCCTCTAGGGTGGCGTCTAGTATTGTGACCCCTCTGCCTCTGGGGCTAAACTGGCCACCTGTGTCCGGTGTAGCTCCTTGGGCTTTACGGAACCACATCTTCCCCCCCTTCTGACCCTTGGGGTATGGTCTAGAAGGAGTGGAAAACTGGACTCCAACGGCAGAAAGAGTTTTACCGTCCTGCCCACACCTGGTCAAGGTATCCTTCACCTGAGGTCCGAACAAAGCCGAACCATCAAAGGGGGTATTAGTGAAGGACGCCTTAAAGGGGTCCGCAAAATTACAAAGCCGCATCCAGGCTTGGCATCTAAGAGCAACTCCTGTGCCTGCGGCCCTGCTCGCTCCGTCGGCCGCATAGGATATGAGCCGCATGGAGGAGTTAGATATGGAATTCAGGATAGCAAGCTGCGAGGCAATCTTTTCCTGAGCCCCAGCAGCAGAAGGATCCTGGACTACTTCTCCCAGTTCCTTGAGAACATCTCGTTGA